>NC_056526.1:128583892-128611598 GCF_019175285.1 Sceloporus undulatus | reverse complement strand
TTGGTGCAAAAACTTCCTTTTGGCCTTTTGGCTGTTTTTTGGGGTTTATTTATTTATTTTTTTATTTTGCTAAAATATAATGTTTTGTTTGTAGAAAACATATTCCTTGCTGGCGAAAATTTTGCACAGAATATGCCTTGAACTCCAAAGATTCTTGTCAGTCTAGGTTTCTCATCAGGGTTTCCTAATATTTCAAACATTTTTCTTGACCATTTTTGAAATGTTTTAAAATATAATTTCCTTCTCAGTGAAGCAGGCCTGCACTTCCTTCTTGGAACCTCCTGGAATCTGTATATTCAGTGGAATATGTTTAAATTTGAAATTCCCGATTACATAAAATGTAAGTATCCCTTTTCAGATATGCCAAGGAACACGCAGGACAGAAACAGTGGCGTGTGGTGATGCTGGGTGTGTAAATGGCACAGTGTCACTTTCTATCCATATGTAAAGTAAACAAACTGAGAGTGCGCCTTATATTTGAGCTAATGTAGGGGAGCAGGTGAAAAAACACTTCATTAGATTCCAGAGACCAAGAAACATATCCAAAGTTAGTATCATGTACCAAGGGGTGCAATTCAAATACATTCAGCTCCTGGACATCTTTCTCTATTGTAAAAAATTAAAACACCACCATTATACAATCAGATAATAGTACCAAGGTAATACAAAGAGACAAAAGTGGTGCTTAAGCAACTGAAGAAAAAGATGCAATCAAGTGATGATTTATCTGGAAATATATAGTTAATGGAAACATTTATTATTTTCATTGGAGTTTCTCCGCTGCTCTACATTCTGCTTAGCCTGGTAACAATCCATAATCAAGTAACACTTTGTCAAGCAGGCTCCTAATTTTCACAGGGCAAAAACCCATTTAAAAAAAACAACACAGAAGCTAGCTACAGTATTCCAACACTCCTTAAGTCAAACAAATCCGGATGGACTGGATTTAGTTATTCACACATAAATGAAAGGCCTCTTTGTCATCCAAATAACCAGAAGGTTGACTGTGAAGCAATTATATTGGATTGTGTGGCTGACAGTAAAACACACACCAGCAACTGCTCAGGAATTTGGTGGCTCAATTCTTTTCCTGATTAGATCCTTTGTAGTGATAGTGAAATCCCATGACAGCAAGCATCTTTTATTCTTTTTGTGGACCCAACCAATGTGTTCACCATTGATTCTTAAGAAAAACAGCATTATCTAATTATACATTAATACAAAGGAAGATGTTTTTAAAATTCTGATGATCAAATGCTGGAATTCTTCTAGAGTGTATAATAACATGTACATAAATGTAAGCCAAATCCATTCCACTAAAAACAAAGGAAGGAGAAAGTAGCCACATTTTTTCAAGTAATTGATAATGAAAAGATCATGCTTAAAACGGATGGCTGCACTAGATGAGGGATGTAAATCCCCAACTACTTCATCTCCACATGAGAAGAGAAAGAATTACTGTAAAGCTGTTTCTTTCTACAAAGAAACACAAGGACAGTGTCCTACAATATTCTCCTTGTATTTGAATATCCAGAATTTTGCACAGGAATTATTATTTGGAGAAAAATCTTGTCTGAAAACCTGCAGGAAACCCATTTCCTATGTAGAAAACAAGGTGATTCTGTTGCACAAAAATCCAGGTTTTTCTTTGCAGAACAATTCCTGTATAACACTACAGAAGGTAGAATTGCTGTGTGCCTTCAAGTAATTTCTGACATATGGCAACTCTCAGACAATCCTATCATGGGGTTTTCTTGGCAAGATTTATTCAGAGGGGTTTTGTCTTTGTCTTTCTCTGAGGCTGAGAGTATGTGACTTGCTCAAGATCACCCAGTGGGTTTATATGTCCGAACAGGTATTTGAACCCTGGTCTCCAGAGTTGTAGGCCAACACTCAAACCACTAGACCACGCTGGCTCTCAGAAGGTAGAATACTTGGAGAATATTGCTCAAAATTCTCACTGGCCTATTATCCTTCCCAAAGACATTTTCTGGCTGTTAGGAACCTCATTTTTCAGCCTGGGAACAAATAATGGTCATTATTTTTTCTATTCATAATTAGACATAGAATTGATATTTAGGCTGCCAATACCAAAAAAATAAAGGTTCAGTAATCAAAACATATCTGTATGGTGTGTGCTTCCCTATCCTTATAACTTCATTAAGGCCCATTACAGACCGCCCAAAAGAGGCGGTCTCGGGCCGCTGCCCGTTGCAGCGTGGAGGAGTCGCAGCAGCCAAACCGCGCGACTCCTCCGCGCTGCAAAGAAGGAGTGCGAAAATCGCGCTCCTTCTGGCAACCCGGAAGAGACACCGCAAGTGCCAAAGCGCGCACTCGTGGCATCACTTCCGCTGCGCGACGTGCGGACGCAGAGCATCTGTTACGTCAAAATGGCCGTGGCCGTGTGGAACGGCCGCTGCCATTTGTTACAGACTCTGTCCGTAACAGGGTAAGGGGCGTCTAGAAGAGACGCCCCTTTTTCAAACTGGGACATCCTGAGGACATCCGAAATGGCGGTCTGTAACCCGCCTAAGTGAGGGATCCATGAGATATATACTTCCGGATTCTGTCATTCAAAAACACTGATGAGATTTTAATGAATTTATCACAGAAGAGGTATAGCAGCCACTGGGAATTTCTCTCCCTGGTGCATCCACACTGCAGAAATAATCCAGTTTGACATGATTTTAACTGCCATGGATAAATGAATCCCCCCACCCCGCAAACGTAAGGTAATTTTCATAGGTAAGAAAATCTTGATTTTTTTAAAGAACGAAGAAACTAAATATATAATGGGAAAGTTAAAAAATGTAATGATGCAATGCCACACAACAAGTAATACACAAATCCACTTGTAATGACAGTGAAAACAAGTTCCTTTAATGGGAGTCTCCTCTCAATGAATTATACAACTAATTTATTTTGAAAGGTAACTTCTCAAGGTATGCCTCAAACCAAGAACAATGGGAAAACTTGCACAGTGTGCCTCTACATATATACAGCTGTCCAAGAACAGCAGTCTATTGTAGGGGCCCTGGTCTGGAACACCCTTCCCATAGAGACCTGATGAGAAGCAATGCTAGGATAATTCTTGTACTAAGTCAAAAGACTTTTAAAAAAATATTTCATGATTTAAGGCCTAATTTATTTTATCCAATTTTGCACTTTATAA
Source organism: Sceloporus undulatus (assembly GCF_019175285.1). Lineage (NCBI taxonomy): Eukaryota > Metazoa > Chordata > Lepidosauria > Squamata > Phrynosomatidae > Sceloporus > Sceloporus undulatus. Next base: position 128,608,426 of record NC_056526.1, on the reverse strand, counting down.
CAATTTTAAAATATTTGAAAGTATTTTAGCTGGTTTTACATTGTCTTGTTTTAAGTGTTAGATGTTTTAATATGCTTTTAAGACTATTACTATTATTGCTTTAAACTGTTCTCAGTTCATTTTATTATATGACTTTTTGAGATTCTAAGACAGAGGGTGTGATGTCAGCACGTGTTGTGTGCCTCCATTTCTAATTTATGGTGACCCGGCCTAAGACAACACTATCATGGGGGTTTCCTGGCAAGATTTGTTCAGAAGAGATTTGCCACTGCCTTCCCCTGAGCTTGAGAGAATGTGACTTATGCAAGGTCACTAGTGGATTTCACACTCAAGCTGGGAATCAAACTCTGGCCTCCAGAGTTGTAGTCCAACACTCAAACCAGTACACCATGCTGGCTCTCACAGGGTGGGATATAAATATTTAAATAAATTAATAATGCATATTTGAGACAGCATTTCACTATACATAAAAAAAAATGGATGACATAAATGGACACAATCAGGCTAGACAATTTTTTCACAACCTGTTAATTCCTATAATATTCCCGATGGACATTTCCCCAACTGAATTTAACAGTGTTGGTGAGAATATAAAGCCAACTTGCAAACAGAAGAAACAATAAAACACCTCAACTCTAGTCTGCTACCAACAGGTATAACTTTAAGGAAACTCACACTGCAAGCTGTCTACCAAAGTGGCCATGTTTGGGTACAATGCATCTGAATGCAGTTCCCATATAGCCTCCTATTCTGGTGTATGTGGAAGCTACATGGATGGTTGTTCCCTTGGGATCAAAATGTCCCAAGATAGAGGATGGTGCAAACACAAAGCAAAACACTGTACAACACAACACTGCAGGGGCAAGTGATCATGGCTATCTTGTGTTGTGATACACAAAACCGTGAAAATGATGATTTTGTGCACCCATCCATTTGTTCCTTTTTTGTAACACATAATCTTTGTTCATGAGTCGGAAAAGACAATTTTATTAATCTGAAGTCACCCTTCTATCTTATTCTAAAACAGTGGGTTTTATATGTATTTCCAAACCTTTTATATAAAAAGGCTACTACATCTTCAGCAACTCAGCTGTATACATTTTCCCCAATTATTTTCCTAAGTTGCAGTACTACTTTATTATGCTTTATTCTTTACTTTATGCTTACAATATTTACTCATTCATTCATTCATTCATTCAATTGCTGGTGTAGAAATCAAGAGTTTATATTAAACTGATTACATAAGTATAAAGAAATCAGTTTCGGTTTTATTCAGAATGCATTTTAGTATTTGCTATCTTTGGTCTAGTTTGCACTGCAGAAATAACTCAGTTTGACACCACTTTAACTGCCATGCCTCAATATTATGAAAACCTGGGATTTGTAGTTTGTTGTGGCACCAGAGCTCTTTGATAGAGAAATATATTTGAGAAAACTACAAATCCCAGAATTCCATAGCATTGGGCCATGGCAGTTGAAGTGGTGTCAAATTGCATTATTTATGCAGTGCAGATAAGACCAAAGTCTCCATCTTTTAAGAAGAAACTACAGGAGTGATGCCATCCGTTTTCCCGTATATAATAGAGACAAGAAGTTGTAATTAGCATATTGGAATCTGTGCATTTTTCTAGATGATCCCACATTTAAGAGGAAAGTACAATTGATACTCACAGACTTACAAATGGGGACTTAACAATAAAAAACAAACCTTTGTAGAGCTCAGAAAAGGGGTTGCTTTTAAACACACATCCCAGAATCCTCTCCAGGAGTTGTAGTAATGACCAGTGGCCTAATAGACTGAATAAGAAAGATAATTCTGCTAAAACATTGCAGCTTTTCATAGGGCTATGTGAAAGAACTAAGTACCCAAGTTTGATTATCTGGCCCACATCTTTCCTAAAGGCTTAATTGCAAAGTGAGCAATGTACCTAAATAGGCAGGCATTACATCCTGCCAAAAAAATAAAAATAAATCTTTCCAGATTCTTGGTTGAAAGATATCCTTGTTCATTAAGTGGCTCAGGATGTGTGTGTATGTGCCTTCAAGTCACCTGTTGACTTATAGCAACCCTATGAATTCCATAGGGTTTTCTTAGACAAGGAATATTCAGAGGCGATTTGTCATTTCCCTCCTCTGAAATAAAGCCTACAGAACTTGGTATTTGCTGGCAGACTCCTAACCAATTACTAAGAAGGGCTGACCCTGCTTAGCTTCCAAGATCAGACAGGATTTATATATAGTATTCGTTTTTGTTATATTGCTGGAACTTCCATTTGCTGCAGCTGACATGTATATTATGAAAAAATCCAAGCTTTTTCACTTCACGTTTTACTATAGAAGAGTGCAAATTTATTATACAGAGGCTCTTAGAAAACAGAGAGAAAAGAATTCTGAGATAGTTAGGACTGGAATAGCTACTGTCCTTTCACTAAAAAAAATGCTGCACATTCTGGGTCCTTTCACAGTGTTTTGTATTTGGAAGGAATGGATTACTGCAATGTTCTTTAAAATATATAACAAGTGCTCCAAGCAGTGCCAGCTCCAGGTTATGGAGATCCCTTGACCAAAACAATCTGACAGTGCAAACGGTTGAATACAAACCCTAGAACAGGTCGATTTCCTCCTTGCTGCAGTCAACACTGTCAAATATCTTGCCCCCTTCCTTCTGGGCCAAATCGATACCATTGCACAGAAGGAGAGGGCAACTGGGCCAGAAACTTCTGGTTCTGATCAGTTTATTTATTTGGAGAGAACAAGTGGGGAGACAGCTATAACAGCAGAGAAGCAGCACAGCCACTCACTTGTGTTCACTACTCATACAAAATATATATATATAAAAGAATACAAAATAAAATTCACAAGTGCCAATGTTGCACATTAGAGAAGCGCTTAGCTTGAAAAGAAGAAACACAAGTAAATTTCCACTTCAGGTGGAAAAAGAATGGTGGTGGTGATGGGAAAGTTGTTTATTTCATCAGTTGAAGGTATGGACACTGTTCCATAAGTATTTGAATGAACTGCTGCACAACCTTACAAACAGCAATCAATAATGGACTAACTTGGGGGAGAATTGGGATGAATCCAAAGTTCAATTGGTTGAACTTTTGGAACTTTCATACCCTCCTCCCTCTTTGCAGCCCTCCACACAGCCTGAAAATTAACTCTGGTGTTTTTTGTGGGTTATTCGGGCTATGTGGCTATGTTCTAGAGGAGTTTATTGCTGACGTTTCGCCAGCCTCTGTGGCTGGCATCTTCAGAGAAAGATGCCAGCCACAGATGCTGGTGAAATCTCAGGAATAAACTCTTCTAGAACATGGCCACATAGCCCAGAAAAACCACAAAAAACTATGGATGCTGGCCATGAATGCCTTCAACTTCACATTGACTCTGGTGGTTTTCTTAGTCCTCCAGATTTGCACTGTGGGACACACAGGGGCTGATGATAAAACCTGTGCCTCCTTTTCAACAGAAGTGTGTGGAGATATTTGGGAGGGGAGAGTAAACAACAGGGGAGGTGCTCGTTTCTTCCCAATAGGGATTACTGCACACAAACTGAAAACGGCTAGTGAATTGCAACCAATTTCATTATGTCAAGTGAGAGATGAGTTTTGATCCTCAGACAATTAAGTGTTCATTACTTACATGTTCTCTAATCTCAAGCACTTTTGAATATTTATATGCAGCTGTTAGGAGGGTCTGCTGGATAATCTGAGTGCAGTGTCATCAGTACTCAGTGGACCCTGAATATTTTCTTTGATACTGAATCTATGAGCTGAGGTTAGATCTGGACTCTCTTAGGGCTAGGATGAAGGAGAAGTGCAGATTCACTCAGACAAGACAAAAATGATATTCATACTCCGACATCAAGAAAATGCTACTTGTTACAGACACAACAGTACACAGTTGCATTCTGATACCTTGAGGTGCACTGCAGAAGTGTTTGCAAGTACATCATTTCCCACAGAAGGTACATATTCTTGAAAGCAAGAAATAGGAAAAAGCCAGGAAAAAGATACCCGAATTATAGTGTATATACAGTACAGTGAATGAAACAGCCACTTATGGTTTACTAAAATCAGCCAACTATGATTTATGAAGACCATACATTTCCTTTTAAAGGAACATTATTTCTACTTTGCATTTCCCCTTAAAGTGAAAGTCTGGAGACAAACATTGAAATTAATCACTGAAAGTAAGGCGATCGAAGTTACCCAATGTAAACTTACTCTACTGATTTCAGAGGAAAATCATAGGGATCTAACAGTGCTATGCTTTGTCTGTATGTTTGAAAGTAATTCCAACTGTGTTTAAAAGGATTTATACCCAGTTAAGTGAGAATTGGTGCCAGAAGCTACAATACTGTGTATAGTTATTTATTTATAAACTATCTCTATCCTCCTACTGTAATTTATATATTTCTCTGCCCACAGTAATGTACATATTTCTCAATATTAAATCTTTTAGAGCCTAGTATAATTAAAAACAGCAAACCCCACTGAACTCATTTAGACTCAGTGACAAATAAACTTCACATATGATCAAACTGCAAATGGCACTACTAGCATCATTTTCAAAGATACCTGTGTTGTACATGAATTCTGCATGCATTTTAAGATTTGTGTAAACTACATTTTTAAAGGTAAATAAAGTGAGCATAAAGTAAGCTACTTTATCCGTTTTATGCCTTTGTAGTCATATGCATATCTTTTCTATGTCTGCTGAAAAAAAAAATGGTGGCCCTAGTCCTACATAACTTCATTTAGGAATAAGCCCCACTGAATTTAGTGGAACTGATTAGTGAGTAAGCATACAGAAGACTGCAGATTAGATTACAGGAAACATTTACACAATGAGAGCTGTATAAGCTGAAATGATTTGTACACAGTGACAGCTATCTAGAACAGGAAGAATTTCATAATAAATCTTAAGAGAGCTAGACACTCTGATCTAGAGGTTTAAGCATATAGCTGGCCACATGCCAAGCTCATTAAGTACAGTTGAGAGGATTTTAATTTATAGTCTTATATAACTAATATATCCATCCCCTGTGATTAATCTGTATTCTTTAAAAGCAAACCAACCAACCAACACAGAGTAATTTCCTTGTTAATATTCAGGGATCTGTCTGCTTTAAACATGATAGAAACCTCTGAAATTCTTAAAGTGTTACTCTTTTAAAAAAAAGTTTACATGGCATTGCCTGAGCAAAATCATAATAAAGAGAAGCTTTATCTGACTGAGTTTTCCTCTCCCTTCTTAGTTCTTTAAAAAAAAACACACACCCAGGTTTACCACTCAACCTGAATGAAATCTTCCCTATTGCTTTTCTTCATCAATTCCCCTCCCTAGTTTCTGTCTCTACCGAAGCTGCTCCTTGAAACTACACAGCCAGCCTGGAGATTGGAGTTGGCAGGAAAGTCTATCCACAGCAGCTCTATTTTTGCACCTCCCATAGATTTCACCTGCAAAGGCTCTGCCGCTCTCATCCTGTGTTCTAGGCGTTTCATTCGGCCAGCACACTGATTCCCTTCTTCAGCTGAGAAGGCCGGCAAAGAATTCCTTCCTTAGTAGACCAGCTGCGGCTGCTATTGCTGCTCCCTGGACCAGCCAGAAGGAGCTGCTGGGGCAGCAGTGTGGAAAGAATGCTTCAGCATAGCTAAAAACAAAACACTTCAGTATGGCATCCTGAAAGCACTCAAGCACTAACTAGTGGCAAGCTGTCAAAACTAGCCTGAAAGAGTTTTCCCCTCAATGCTTCTTTCTAAGTCAGCAGAGGAGAAGCTTAGTTCTGTGCTGTGCTTCCCTGTGCTACCACTTAAATAAGTGATTGCTTGAGATGTGTGTGTGTGCATGAGAGTGAGAGAGAGTGCAAGAGAGAATTCATTCATTCATTTTTATCCCTGTTAACTCACGCATGCAAAGAATAAAAGTTAACAGAATGTGCATAACTTTTAGCAAACTTTAAAAAGGCAAGGTAAACAAAATACAGAAAGGTGGAAAGGACAAAGGAAGCTGCCGGTCTCCTGACAACTTTGCAATAAAAAAAAATAATAACAAAGGAGACAAGACTTTCCAATTATACTCCACCAACCAACCCTTTTTGCTACCACTCACAGTATTATATTCATGAGTCCCCTGATTACGCACATTCTATTCCACATTATATAAGCCTAGAAGAATGTGCAAAAGAAGCCATTACCAACAATCAATTCTTTGTACAAAATATGCACGCAACCATACACACACATACACAGAGCATTTCCTACCGTTCTAATTGCAGTTGGGATTCCTGATTCATCTATTGGGCCAATCCCTGCATAATGTGGTGCTTTAATGACCGTGACTTTCTTCTCTTCCTCCGAAGTTCTACAGATTGGTATTGTGCTGGTGCTGCTGCTGCCGCCAACAGAATGAGCATGCTGTGAGTATGTCTCTGTGGATTCTACAAAGATAATGTTAACACAACACTGTATAACAATTTAATTACCATGCTCAAGCCTGCGTAGTGGGCTATGCACTTTCAAAGTCTCACTGCAACCTATGTGGCAAAATGACACACGCTTATGAAATACTAGACATTTGGACATTAGTTGGTTTGGGGAGGGGAGTGTATGTTCACTCCAAGACCACAGCTCAATAGGAGAGCACATGCTTTGCACGCAGAAGGTCCCAGACATCTCCAGTTAAAAGGATCACATAGCAGGTGATGAGAAGGATTCTGCCTGAGACCCCTGCAGAGGTGCTGCTGACTAGTCACGGTAGGCAAGTGTCTGAGCTGGTGTTGGCAGTTTCCCGGGCTCCTATTTGCACCAAGGCGGAGAGAAGAGATGAATTTAATGTGCTAATTTCTGTGCTGAGCTATGAATACAGCCAAATTTTATTTTATTATTCAGTCTCACATAAAATGGTAGGGATGTGGAGAGAGTCGAATGAGGGAGAATGCAGAGCTGTTTTAAAACATTTATTCCAAACAAAGATGTAAAGTAGCAAGGAACAGAATGAAGTTAAAACTGAGACAGATCGAGTACATTGTTTCAATGTACAATTACACTGTAATTTAAAAAATGATGCTGCAACAAGCAGAAACGGATTATGGGAAAGAGAAAAGGGAAGATGAAAACTTGTTTTGAAATCATGTTGTAACCTACCTTTCTTTCTAGTTTTGGGCAAAATGCTTATTATTATTATTATTATTATTATTATTATTTAGTAGTATTAATAGTAACAGAGAAATAAGAAAAGAAATGCCTTTGAGTTACTGCTTGAACAAAAGAGATGAGGCAGATTTCAGATGAGGGGCAATTTGAATGGTAGAAAGCAGCAAGAAAGAAGGGTAATTTTGACAATACCTTGAGGTGAAGACATGTTTGAGGAGTGTGCTGCAATTATCCTTTACTGTAATTACTGGAAGTTAGCAAACTTATATTGAATCAGACCACTGGTCCACCTCTCCAGGGTTTCAGGCTTTAGTTCTTCCTAGCCTGGGATTAAATCTGGGATCTTCTGTATGCCAAGTGCATGCTGTATCACTAAGCTACATACCATTAATGCAGTGAACTGAACACAGTGAAAAACTATTACATTGCATTCTTAGACAAAAATCCCTATCCACTAAGTGGGCCCACTTTACCTCCACCCCAGAGTAGCTGTATGGATAAAATTAAATATAGGACAAAGTGCAACACTAACACATAAACCTTGGTCCTTGGAAAAAGTGAGAAAAGCAATTAAACAGCTAAGTATGTGCTGGATCCAGACAAAGCTATGTTTAGAAATGGCCCACGGAAATCCACAGAACAAATTAATTGTGATCAATGATGTGTGGCCCTCCAGATGTTACTGAATCTCAGAATATCAACTCTCAGAATTCCTCACCATTGATTATGGCAGACCAGCAATATTTGGAGGGTCACCCAGTTTCCACCCCAGTCCAAAATAACCTCAATCCCATTGCTGTCAGAAGGTTGTTGTACAGGGTGTTGTAAGGGGCAAGAGAGAAGGTTTGTACTTGTTAGCCAACTAGAGAGCACTTATGATGAAAACTCGGATTAAAGAAATTGCTTAAATAAATGCAGAACTTTATATTAATCTATTCAGTACATCCCACTGAAACTGCAACTTGGTGTTTTTAAATCCCATTGATTTCTATGGAGCCATGATGTACCTAATGATTCCAAAAAGATATAGTGATATTCAGCAGACTTTCTGATGCAGATTTCATGTAGCTAATACTGACCAGTGAGGCTATTAAAGTGTTGCTTCGAAATTGCAGGTAATATATTTTACATATATTTCATGTGCCAGATTAAGTTCCCATTGAATCCCATTTTGGGAGAAAGGTGGGATATAAATTCAATAATAAATAAATAAATAAATAAATAAATAAATAAATAAATTCAAAACACAAAACAAGAGCTTTCCAAGCTTAAAACAGCCTAACCTCTAAAGACATACATGTGAAGAAGCCCAGGCTATTTAGATTTCATAGAAATATCCCAAACAGAAACAAGACTTTAGAAGCATAACTTTAGAAGCATAACTTCTAAAGACAAACATGCGAAGAAGCCTAGGCTATTTAGATTTCATAGAAATATCCAAAACAGTATCAAGAGTGCTAATATCTAGCACTGGCTCCTCCCTTGTTTGTTTAAATTTTAAAGTCTATAAATAACATACAGTAGTATGAAACATATATGGTAAGGTGGGTTACTGTGTACAAAATAGCTGGATATCTGGGCCTCTTTCCAAATATGCACAATACTAAATTTAGGAAGGGAAATGTGGACCGTGAGCTTATAGTCCAAGAATGGCAGAAATCATCTGCCTGCCATCAGTGGGATTTTCAGGGGCTAGCCAGATGTGATGGTAGCTGTGCAAAAGCAATTAATATACTGGTTTATAAAAACAGTAAATAGCAGCTGCAGGGGGGAAGAACAGCAATGGGGCTATACAGAGTGGAGAAGGGTAGTTTAATCTTTCTCTCCACTATAGCGTGTCCAAAGGAGGGCGACTAAAGTGGTGAAGGATCTGGAAACCATGTCCTATGAGGAACGACTTAGGGAGCTGGGGATGTTTAGTCTGGAGAAGAGAAGGTTAAGAGGTGATATGATAGCCCTGTTTAAATATTTGAAGGGATGTCATATTGAGGAGGGAGCAAGCTTGTTTTCTGCTGCTCCAGAGAACAGGACCCAGAACAATGGATGCAAGCTACAGGAAAAGAGATTCCATCTCAACATTAGGAGGAACTTTCTGACAATAAGAGCTGTTCAACAGATGAACACATTCCCTTTGAGAGTGGTGGAGTCTCCTTCTTTGGAGGTCTTTCAACAGAGGCTGGATAGCCATCTGTCGGGGATGCTTTGATTGTGATTTCCTGCATGGCAGTGGATTGGACTGTCTGGATGGCCTTTGTGGTTTCTTCCAATTCTATGATTCTATAGGCTTGCTAAATAGAGTAAGAACATAACAAGAGTCCAATATTTTCCACCCACACAGTTGGTCAACCAGTTGCCTATGATGCAGGAATAAATGCAACAGCACTCACCCACTCATTTTCCCTAGTAGCCAATATAGGGAAACATACTGCCTTTGGTCTGCTATTTCCATAGAGAGTGAATGCCTTGTTTTTGTGCTAAGGTTTCTCCCTTCGTTGTAATACTAAGATTCTCTCACTTGTCTGCATCATATGACATGATGTTTTATATAGCAATTCTTTGAACCATACTTTCCAAATACTTTTTTAAAAAAAAAATCAACTTCATTTAAAAACCATTTTTAACAGAATTAATAAACCTATAATATGATTCTAGCTCAAAGCTTTTGCTAAAAGCTGAAAACAGCAATTTCACTTCACATTCAGGTCCTCAGTCACAAAATATCTCACCATTGTTGAGATTTCTCTCACACACACAGAGTTTCGATGGACAATGACTTCTTTATTTGGGCTTCATGTTATCTCATGGCTCACCTGCAATCCAACCCCATTCTCAGTGGCCCAGTTACCATCCTTGACACCAAAATGATCAAGCCAGCATCATTTTGGAGGGCGAAATGGTATCTGCCACAGAAAAATAAAAGTACAAGTTTCCCTCTACGTGGTATCCCCAAATGACAATGCTTCCAGGTCATTTAGGAGTTAAAAAGACAGTGTATAGAAGTTTCTTTCTGTTGCCATTCCAACTCAATTGGTTGCATAATAAAGTTTTAAAAAGTAAGGCAGAAGTTGGCAAAATGTGCCTGATTCCCCCCCCACCCCAAATTTTCCCAATACAGACATACCACAGTTAACAAAGCTTCTGAGAAAGATGCTTCTTTTTACAAAGTCTTTTTGTGTATGCCCAGCCCTCCTTTCTTCTTTGTCCTCTGTCTAGCTAAAAGAATTTTTAGCAGCATTAGCATTGGGATGATACTGAAGGAAGGCTAGAGAAACACAAACATTCAGTTCTGAGTTGTAAAAGTACTTCTGTAGCTAACAGTACAATAAAACGTGAGCAGGGAAAGAGAAGGATTCTATGCTTGCTGATCCAATTATAACCATGTGTGCCTGCTTACAACAGGCAAAGAGAACAGCAGATGCCTTTAGATTTTCTTACCTGAGCATGCATCAACACCAAAACAAAGGAGAGCAGATAAGCCTCAAAAGTTTCCCCCAGTATGTTTAAAAAAAGCACAGAGCTATATGTTTAGCCAGCAAAACAGAAATGATTAGAAAAGTAGAAGCTGGAAAGGTGTGTGTGGGGGAATAATCCTTGGATGTCTTGGAAGAATTTTGGAAGAAGCTTTGACATGGTCTCTAGAATATTCCAAATGTTTTTGTTTACCCATGAAGTGATTACCCAATTTACGTTTGGTTACAATTGGATTAGCGAGAATAGAAACCTGCTCTTTCCCTGCTCAAGCTTCATTGCACAGTTAGATACAGATCTGTTTTTGCAATTCAGCTGAAAGTTCATGTTTCTCTAGCCCTCCATCATTGTTCCAGTGCCGATGCTGCTAAAAAACCCATTTTAATTAGACAAAGGACAAGGATGAAATGAGTACTGGGCAAGCATAAAACAACTTTTTGTTGTTTCATTTCAAGATTCATGATTATTATTATTATATTAAGATGTGTACATCTTTAGTTCTGAATAAAAAAAGTCTGCTGAAACACTAACCATTTGCTCTTCTTTATTTTGTGGTGTAAAACACTTTATCTATTCTTCCCATGTTACCTCTGCCTTTAATATCTAATTTTCTGTTAAAGAAGTAATGCCCAGGAACACACCTACTTTGTTAACTGATGCATATCTCTATCTTCCCACCCCAGATTTTTGGTGTGATGCAACCTGTAACAGGCACTGAGTATCTTGTCCATCCCTGCTGCCAGGGGTGCTCTTTGGAGAACATAGTCCACCAGAAATTGGAGAAACTTAAGTTTAGCATATTCTAGACCAGTGTACACTTATTTAAACACAACCTTAATAAATTTACACCATAAATGGGACTCACCCATTGTTCTGCTCTGTTGTAGGTGAACTGTGCTTGAACTTAGTGAGACTGGTGGGGAGTAGACTGAAGAGGGGGAGAAAGGCCTTTGAAAGTGGCTCATTGGGCTTGTTGCTGCACTAGAGTTCCCATTCACTGTTATCTGAGTCTGAGAGAGAAGAACAGATGCAAAAAGTCACATCCCATTACACTACCCAGAGAACAGTATGAATCCAACCAGCCAAATACAAAGGGTGAAGAAAGAACTGGGATCCTCCAAACAGTAGCCTGTTGTCACATATTTAGTTATGACTCAACCCCTCTCCTGCAGCTCTCCCATAAATTATAGCAAGATGGAATCATGGGAAGCTGCCAAAAAACCACAGTTAAAGGGACATCTGCATTCACACAGTACAAAACAAAGATGGTGGTAGAATTCTTCTTTGTCCTCTAGTTATGCTTTAATATCATATCCTGTTCACATGAAGATAAAGATAATAACAACAGGAAGATTTTAAAAAATGTACATGCCCTTCACTGCTGTGATAAGTCTGGTGACAAAGTACATATAATTGCCAAGTGTAACCACAGTCTGCTATAAAACTTCAATGATGGTTATAGGTTTCTATGGATACACATTTAAAACCAATTATGTGTGTTGTACCACTATCTCTCTTTTACTTTTGAAAAATTATGCCGGTGCTCCCATTTTATGCATGCTTTGTTTTATTATGGCCACACAGCTGCAGCTTGGCAATGGCTGAATTTGCTATTTTGTAAAATCCAAACAAATCACAAGTGCTAGGGTAGGCTCTACCACTAGGCAGAGTGATGTGGCTGCTTCGAGTGGCAGATGCAGATGTATAGTTACAGTGACTAGTATTGGAGTGGCATAATACTGGAGCTAAGTATTCTCATTGTTAAGCTATTTGCCCTGAGTACCCACAGACTAAATTTAGTGTCTCCAGGTATATTGGCAAATGCTCTCCCACCAAAAAGAAAAGAAGTCCCAAGATTGTTAGTCCATGAAAGTGGGAGGAAGAACATCTTTGCCCTTGGGTGCATCTACACTGTAGAAATAATTCAGTTTGATATCACTTTAAGTGCTGTAGGATCATGCTATGAAATCCTGGGATTTGTAGTTTTACTACATCTTTAGCTTTCTCTGCTAGAGTGATGGTGCCTTGCCAAACTACAAATTTCAGGATTCTTTAGGATGGTGCCATGGCAGTTAATGTAGTATCAAACTGCATTATTTCTACAGTGTAAATGCTACCTTAAAAGTGGTAAAATGACTGTAACTGGCTGCAGTAAGCACTGAAATACTTCTCATACAACTCTACTCAGGAATAAGACCTAATGATAAGAGGCTCTTCCCAAATATGTATGCACAGGATTGTAGCTTTACTAACAAATAAGGAGAACTAAAGAAGCTTTATTTAGCATATTCTACCAATATGCTTTTTCCTCCATACATTTAGGTGCACTGATGAATCCCAACCTGTACATTCAAGAATGCAAGTCAGTATATATGGCAAGTAGGAGGCCAGCCAAACTTCAAAGTAAATTCAGGGCTACAAAGTTTGGGTGGCCTCCTACTAAGTTAAAAAAAAAAATCCCAGTAAATTTGTTTAGAATTGCATCCTGTATTTCTTAGGTTAACCAAAAAACTTCTGGGATTAAAAATCAAACTATTGTATGATCTTAAATAAGCTTTCTTTTAAAATTAAAATCTTATAATTTTGTAATGCGACCTGTTAGATATTGAATGTATTCCAACCTGTTTTAACTATGCACCCAGAACCTGTAAAATGTACTCTGTGCCTCATTTGAGATGAGGATGAAATTATCCCCATAATCAAATTACTGGCTATTGTACTTTTCCTTATTTCACATATTAGTTCATGGCTTTTTGTCTTATCCATTAAAGACATACATACTTATTCTCAAGGACTTCCCTTGAGTTATGAAAAGAAAATGCATCCCTGAAAAAAACCCTCAAAAAGAAACAATACATGTTGTGGGAAATGAATGTAAATATTATGCATGCTTTTATTCCTGTAAGACAGAAGTGCTTAAGGGGGGAAATATTAGTTGAAGAAAAAGGCTGAATCAGAAGCAACTTCATGCAGTCAGTGATCACTGCTAATGGAAAAATAAAATTGCATTAAATGATGAACTCTAAATACATTAACATCCACTGCTGAGGCACACTTTTCATCATGGTGGTCTCTTACTCATCATCCAGAAGTTTGCCCCCTGCCTTAACCTTATACCTGAGGAAATCATGGAAAACTTACCTTTTGGACTACAGTTCCCAGAATCTCCAAAGCTTGATGGATTCTAGGAGTTGGAGGCCAAGGAGGAATGTTTCCAGCTCCAAGTAGCTCTCCTTTTATCCTAGAATCTCTTTCTTTCTAACACAGTAAGGCTGGAAAATTAATTAATTTGAGGCAATGCCCCAGACTCTGCTCTGACACTGAGATTTGGCCCTGGGCTATAATAAGCAACAATAAATAAGAAATGGGTGGATAGTGGCTTTCTCAGACTGGGTCAGCACAGACCAGAATACTCTTGGTGCAGCACTGAGCATTCTGGTCCTGGAGTGGCCCTGACATCCCCCCATTACAACGGTGGGTGGCTATTTGTACATGCATCCCACTGTGCCACTTGGCATGGTTGTGGCCGTGGTGAGTCACTTGCTCTGAGCTCAGAACCCTTGTTCTGAACTCAGAGTGAGCAATGCCTTGTAAAGAGTTGCCAGCATCGCAACACAGGGCTCCAGATCTTCCAAGAAGGTCTAGAGCAAACTGTGAGTTATTTTAATACCTTTTAAAGAGGGAGAGGTATATGGCAGATTCAGTACTGAACTGGCTAGACATTATCTAGACTGTTCCCACCAGAACAGGAGACTCGGCTGAGTCATCTGGACTTGTCATTGTATGAATGGGAGGAGGACATTTTATTTGGCCCATGAAGACAGGGCCTGTCAGAGATATGAGAAATGTTTGGGTGTCACAGTACTGCAAGAGGAATAGATATGTACGGTATGTCTTGTGTTTCTGTTCCACCATGACACCACAAAGCCAAACACCAAACACAACATTTTAAGCCTTCCCATTTAAAGACATATAGGGGCTGTGCACACTGGCCATAAAGGCCGATCTGGGGGTGGAGTTGGGGCGTGGCATACACATGACAGCATGACAGTGCTCCTCTGGTGCTGCGTCCGCATGACGCAGTACCAAAGGAGCGACTTAAAGCTGCGGCAGTGTGGCTATTGCACCCTTCCCAGGGCACTTTTTGCGGTTCCTTTTTGCTCCCTGGAAAGGCCAGATTGGGGGGGGCGCGGCGTGCAGTTGCTGTGGCCCCAACCCTTAGGGGCAGTCTGCACAGCCCCAAACAGACTAAGGAGGATGTGGGCATTTCTTAGGCTTGAAAGATCTATGTGTTGTACCTGGGAGGTAAGGCTGTAGTGAAGAGGTGGGAAGCACAAATCACTTGAACTTCCTGTTCACTTCACCATATCCAAACTCATACCTCTATATTGATGGATTGGGGGCAAGTCTTCACAGTAGAAAGTAAACATTAAAAACAGGCAATGTGAAAATACTTATTTGCATCAAAAGACTTATGCTTCACCTTTAATCGTGAATAGTATTTGGACATGTAATAACAAAATTAAGGTGCAAATGAAAGAATATTTGAGCCCAACAGATTTAAAAAGCTGAAAAGTAAATAACTTTAAGCTAAAATAAACAGAAAAACAACACTGGGGGAGATTTTTCACAACTAGGTATGTAAAGTATATTATCAGTTTTTCTAACCCGTGACAAGGAGTATCTTGACAAGTCCAGACTCATTAAATTAGGTATCAACCTCTGCAAAAAAGCTTTCAACAACAGAAAGTTCAGTGTTTTCTCATCACCATCAGCAATAGGAAAAAATGTTGCGGCTAACTGAAAAACACAGTTATGTTGTGCTTTTTTTATTTGCAAAGCCATTTTTGTGTGAAGTGTATTTTGCCCACAAACACTATTTTGTGCATGTTCCCACTATAGTATGTAAGAAACAAAATCCCCACAACTTTGCAAACACTGTCATAGCACTGCCCATCTGGGAATGAAATAAGCAAAAATCGACACCCCTATTCTTAACTGATCAGAACAGGAAACTACCATCATATCTTCCACAGGATGGATCATTGATCCAGAGTACTAAAATGATCTTCCAGCACATTTATTTCCTATAACTTCCACGTATGAGATTTATAAACATTCCATACTAAGAAATATCATCAATTACTAGCAAGCTCATTAAGTAGATGGGGTGTCAGACAAGGATTAGTTCTTTTCCACTTTGGCAGCCTGGTTGAACAAAAGGGAGGAAAAAGGAAATATAATTACATGGGAGCCGGCAGCAGTGGAGGTTAAGGTGGTGCCATGTGACACAGCAGACATCTGGCTCAAGGTTGGGGAAGGTGTTTCAGAACCATCAGTAGTATCATAGTTACAGCTCTGTAGGTCATCTAGAATGGCCGTGGAAGACTCGCTCACCGGGCGAGAAGAGTACTCACTCATGGCTGAGTCTGTCATAACAGAGGCCGTTTCAGTCCGGTGATGGATAGTACTGTCAGGAACTAGGAAAGGGTACGTGTATGAGAATTGTGAAAGGGCCAGGGTTCTATAAAAGCGTGAAGGCCAAAAACTGTCACGTGTCGGCAAAATATATGTTACGTGGCCGCCACCACTGTCAGGTGAGAGATAGGGTCTGTTAATCGACACCCTGGAAGAAGGAGGTGAAGGAGGCAGTGGCGAAGTTTCGGCTGAAGTTTGTCTGTGTGACTGTGAAGCATTTACCTCCATCACATGGGCAGTGACTTTCTGGTTTCCAAGCTGAGTTTTGAGAAACAAACAAACAAACAAACAAAAATAAGAAAACATATTACTAAATCGATTTTTAAAAAAGTCTTTTCCTTACTCTTTTGTTGTGTGAAAGAGTACATGAGAAGGGGAAAGACACATCATGTGTGTGCTTTTAAAAGCAGTCACAGAAAGCACACACAAGTAGATTAGAAGTAAACTCATTACAAAAGAAAACACAGTCAGCAAATCATGTATTAAGAGAAGCAATGCCAGAAACTATAGTGTACTGGAATGAAAATTTATGTCAGTTTCTAAGGTTCATGATTCAATAAGCTGCCTTTATCTAACAAATATTAGAGATTCACCCCCTCATCACATAATGACATCTAAATTTACTTCAAATCTCAAAGGACTCCTATATTCTCAAAAGACTTTAATAGAAATAAACAGTGTGTGTCAATAAGAGTGCCACGGAAGTAGGCAAATTAGGTATCATTCTTTCACAGTCAGTGGCAAAAGGAATCATGACAGTAACCCTCTTTATGTATTTGTAATATTGGAGGATGGCTTTATGAAATTAATGAGGCTTTGCCACTGCCCTCTACTTAATGTTATAGCCATCTTTGCTCTACTTTACCAAAAATCCACAAGTTGCTCTGTACATGGATATCTGAAAGGAAGAAGTTTATGCATACCCACAGGCTTCTTCTCATCAAATGTCCATACTCTGTGCATGGACATAAGTGATATGTATGTTTTCAACAGCAGGAGTAATAGTGCTTTCTCTTGATCACATAGGACCTGTTCCACACAAGACATGTATGAATGGGACTACAGTTGTGATTTGTCTGGATGGACTAAATGTAACCGAGTAAGTAGTAAACAAACAATGGATTTAATTTGTAGGTATCTGACCCAAATCTAGATCTAGTCCCAATTTCAAGGCTGTAATTGTAAAAGCATGTAATTAGGCATACTCACCAGTGAACTTAGTAGGCTTTACACATTAGAAGAGTTAGGAAACTTGACCATTAGTAAGGGATAGTGAGCTCTTTCCCTTTCAAAGGCAAAGATAGTACTGGTTTTTAAAAATGATGGTAATTACAGGTAGGGGAGAGGGGCATATTCAATCCCCACTTTTTATTCTGATGATACAGATCTGTGTTGTTGTTGTTGCTAACTGTCATCCAGTTGATTTCAACTTGTGGTGACCTTACAACTCAGGGAACCTCCAAGTCACCCTATTATCAAGACCTGTTCAGGTCTTGCAGAATCAGAGTTGCGCCTTCCTCAACACAATATATCCTCTTTTCTTACTGCCTTCTTCCTTACCAAGCATTATTGTCCTTTCTAGTGAATCATGTCTTCTCATGATATGGCCAAAGTATAACAGTCTCAGTTTAGTCATCTTGGCTTCTAGGCAGAGTTTAGGCTTGTTTTGCTCTAGGACCCATTTATTTGTCTTTTAGCAGTTCACAGTATCCACAGAACTCTTTGCTAGCACTACAGCTCAAATGAGTTCCTTTTCTTCCCATCAGCTTTCTTCACTGATCAGCTCTCACAACCATTATGATGGGAAATACAATGGCATGGACAATCCTAACTTTAATATCCAATGGTATATCTTTACACATTAAGTTCTTCTCTAGTTCCTTCATAGCTGCCCTTCCAAGTCCAAGTCTTCTTCTGATTTCTTGACTGCAGTTTCCATTCTGATGACTGAGCCAAAGTATGGAAAATCTTGAACTATTTCAATGTCTTCATTGTATACTTTAAAGTTATGTAAATCATCTGTGGTCATTATTTTTGTCTTCTTAGTGTTCAGTTGTAAACATGCCTTTCCACTTTCTTTCTTGACTTTCTTCAGTAATTGTTCCAAGCCTGCTATTTTCTGTTAGTAGTATGGTGCCATCTGCATATCTTAAATTGTTGATGTTCCTTCCTCCAAGTCTAATCCTGCTTTATGTATGATAGAAGTTCAGTGTACAGTAATAGTAGCCTCTTGTTCTGAGTATAGGTTACACATCAGGACAAGCAGATGTACTTTAAGAGTAATCCATAGTTTTTCATAATCTATAATCAAAAGCTTTGCTATAATTGGTAACACACAAGCTGATTTTCTTCCAAAATTCTTTGGTGCATTTCATTATCCAACACACGTTTCTAATATGATCCCTAATGCCTCTGCTTTTCCTGAACCCAGCTTGGTCATCTGATATTTCTCAGTCCATATATGGCAAAAGTCCTTATTGTAGAATTTTGAGCATCACTTTGTTTGGGCTTCAGTAAACCACAAACTTTAGAATTCTATAGCATATTGCCATGGCAGTTTAGGTGGAATAAAGCACTGTAACAGTTACTTATACACTGTAGACAAAGACCTGATTGTCTAAACTACAGCGCGCCCGTGCCATACGTGGGCACGCCATACGTGGCCTTGAGCATACGTGCTCAAGCTGCGGGGCGCGCGCAGGGCGGCGCGTCCCATTCAATTGAATTGGCGCGCGCGCCTGTTGCACCCCATGTGCCCCCGCGCACGAGCCCCACTGTTTCCAATGGGGCTCGAGCATAGGCGGAATTCGCCTTACGCGGCGGGATCTGGAACGGATCCCCCGCGTAAGGCAAGGACGGACTGTACATGTTACAGTCACAGAACCAAAAGTATTTTTCCATGACAGGAGGAAGAGGAAGATGGGAAAGATATAAATAAAGAAACAGTGGCTAAGCAAAGGATTGTTATCAACATAATAGAACTAAATAACACATGTGGGATAAGCAAACAAATTGAAACATATACATGAATGTCGTCTTCCTCAATTTTTATAAATAAATAAATAAATAAATAAGATAGAACAGATTTTGTTGGAGTGGTTTGTACAGTAATTCCTGTTGTTTGCCAATAACAAACAATATTTTAGGCATTACTAATGCACTATGAGCCGTGAATTGGCAAGCAATTGCTCTTGATTTGTATATTAGTTGTTCTACCTCCCAGGCTGAGGAACTGCTGAATTGTTTCAAAAATTACAAGATGATGATTACACCACTTTACAAAATTTGAAATGCAATGTACATGGTGATCTTATTTTGGAATTTGTCTGTTTACAATCAACATTGATCCAGTATTAACGTATGGTTGTTATCTAATAGACACTTACAGTAAAGTACAGTGAAAAAACATCAGTCACCTAAAAATGTTTTAAATCCAGCAGATTTTCCTGAGCTACTGAAAGGCTCTTTTAATCTACTATCTGAAAATATCTTTTAAAGCTCTTGCAGCAGACTTGACAAACAACACAAATTGTGTTGATTTAACAGATGTGATTCTAAATCTTATGTCAGAATGATCAGTCCTTTTCCAAGGGAGTACAAAACAGGGGTGTGTACATGAGTGAAAGAAATCACAGTGTCATATTTGTGATCAGTGATTCTGTAAGGCATATTGATTGAAAAAAAAAAAAAAAGAAATACACAGCTCTGCCTTATTTTGAACAATGCAGATATAAATATATTTTAAAATCCTCTATCATGTGTTGACAGAATGCACACACAAAATCCTCACTTATTTTCAAAAAGCAAAAGGCTGGCT
The DNA here is from genome assembly GCF_019175285.1 of Sceloporus undulatus. Taxonomy (NCBI): domain Eukaryota; kingdom Metazoa; phylum Chordata; class Lepidosauria; order Squamata; family Phrynosomatidae; genus Sceloporus; species Sceloporus undulatus. Next base: position 128,588,506 of record NC_056526.1, on the reverse strand, counting down.
CTTAGATGAATCATTAAAAGAAGGTTTTTTATTTATGACTGACTGAAGGCAAAATAATATTATCCAAGTATCGTGCTTTTTCTGGAAAGTGAAATATGTGAAGTGTGATTGCTTTATCCCCAGGAAATGAAACCACTTTGTGAAATGGTCAGTTGGTAAAAATACATGATGGACAATATGACGTGATTTAGATCTGACTTTAATATTTTAAAGCTTAAAAGACAGATAGTACATTTAGATGTGTAACTGAAGATGCAGAGAAAGGAACACAGAAAATGCCATTCTGAATCTTTCCAGAACATACTTGAAATCAAGTCCTTTAAGAGGTTAATAAAAATATTTATACTAAATTATTATCGATACAGCCAGATCAAAATATAATGGCTAAGTCAGATTAATAAAATTCATAGTGGTCTTAACAATACACATGATCCAAAGCCATGTCTATGAAGGAAATTTCACTCTTCAAGCTTAAAAACTTCCTAGGGCAAGTGCAGACAAGCTCTGTCCATGTGATAAGTCTAAAGAGAATAAGTAAATGTGTGAGTAGGAGCATCAGTCCATGTATTGTGCCTTCATTAGTTCAAAACATACTACAGAAATAATCCAGTCTGAGACTGCTTTAACTGCCCTGGCTCAGTGCTAAGAAATCCTGGGAATTGTGGTTTGTTATGGCACCAGGGCTCTCTGACATAGAAGGCTCAATGTCTCACAAAATTACAGTTCCCAGAATTCCCTAGCATTGAGCCAGGGCAGTTAAAGCAGTTTCAAACTGGATTATTTCTGCAGTGTGTTTTGCACCATTGTTATACATCCCTATATCTCTCTAGTCTTGCTATACTGAGCAGTAAGATCTGAACAGGATTATATTTGCTGTCATCTGAATGTGAATAAAGTTCCCCAGCTAGGGACCCTGTTAAAAGATTATGCCTCATCCCTCATATTTACCATTCCTTTTTAGGCTTAGTGCCTGAATGGGGCTGTATTTTCTGTGCTCACAGAAGACAGAAAACCATGTACATATAGTGTGTGAGCCATGGAACCTGAGAGCACCTCTATGAAAAGTATGGAATTCTGAACTTAATTCTTCAACAAAATTAAAAGCATATTGGACACATAAATTGTGACTTCTCAATATTAAAAGGTCTATCATCTATGGAAAGGATTTCAACCACAGTATCTTAGATGAAAGTAAGTTTTATTTTGAACAAGAAATGCTATTATCATGGACGAACCAGCCATTGTCCAAAAGATATGCATTTTTAAAAAAAGATAATTGTACTGGCCATTGTTTTGTCTGATCTTCTACAGTAAAAAGGAAAAGGGCATATACTGTAGGGGCAAATGCTCAACATACATACTGCCCTATTTGTGGTTACTGAGAAATTAAGTAAAAAGGGATTTACATTTTGGTAAGCAGGTACAGAACACAAACAAAATTGCAAGCCATTGTTTTGGTTTACTGCTTTTTCATGAACTTCAAGCATTTTTTCTAATGTGCTGCTATGGGAAAGTCACCTGAAAGTTCTTTAGTCAAAGTCTTGAATGTGCTGGAACTTGTCTGTAATACAGAGCCATACCTACCTGCTACCTAGCAATAGAAACATTTTGATTCTTGCACAGTAAAGTATCTCGTTCAGAACAGTTGTACTTGAGTGCAGGTGGAAATACTGTAAATTTTAACATAGTATTTTAAAACTATTTCTGATGGGGAATAGCATTTTTCTTCTTACTTTTGCCATCAGTCTGCAAATCACCTGAAAATGTATCGGGTACTGTGGTAGTATAATTTTTGAATCACTGTTCTAAAAACTCACAGATTACAGCAGGTTATAACCAAATCTAGGAACTAGCTTCTATGGATGGTTAAAACATTATTTACTCAACAGTGCTGTCATTTTCTATGATGCTGTGAATCAGATTTTATAATGTGACACATATTCATGAACAATTAGCATGGTGTAACAATGCAAAATCAAGGCCACTTTCATGCAATTTTTTTTCTGTGTCAAAAAACAAACATTATAAAACCATTTACTTATGAAACAGAATCAAAGGTTTGAGGAGGCTTTGGACTGTCTGTGCAGTGCTCTTATTCCATATACTGAGGTATATTTTAGGCTTAATGCTGAGTAAGGTCAGGGTTTCTTTGCTCATAAAAGACAACCAGGCTATGGGTTACCTGTGTAGGGTCTTTATTCCAGATCTCTGCATTGAGAGATGTTTATTGGATCACTGATGGTTGTACTGGCAATTCACATAAAATACTGATGTATGATAGCAGCTGTGGGCAACAGTTTCAAATTTTTAACATAAATTTCATAAAGGGGCACTAGATATATCATGACACCACATTGCTGGCCTTGCTTCAAAAGAATGAAACAAAATTAAGAATCTAAGACAAAAAAGTGAACTGATTCTTATTAATTAACACAGAGGACAAGAAAGCACACAAAATTCAAGTTTTAACACAAATGCACTCACACAAGTGGGTAAAAATACCTATTATTAAGAGCCGTGCTCAACTTTTAAAAAAATTGGTTTATTCAAAAGCAGGCATAAAATCTTTCCCCACCTTTCAGTATTCAAATTATGAGATTAATCTGGGAGTTTGAATTCTTGCATTCATTTTGGTTGCTGAGTTGTGTCTGCAAAGAGCAGCACCAACAGCTGGATGAAAAGGAGGTTTTGTTTTTGTGTGTTTTTTTGTTTAAAAGTCCCTTTTGATGCTCTGTCATTTTTTACGCTATCCCTTAAATTATCTTCTGGGCAAATAAGACAACCATAGTTCAATAAATGCTGATAAACATTTAATCCCAATTATTGTTAAGATTGCTGCCTTGCATTGCATTGTACAGAAGCCTAATTCTTTTTGTGCTACATGTTCCTGTTCTGCTACATGTCAACGATCAAATGATCATCTCCTTCATTTCACTCAGTGAAGATGAATTTAAGTAATGTGCTTAACTACTTGATTTCCTCTAAATGCTAAATATAGTTAGTCAAACAGTATAATTGGTAACAGGAGGAAACTTATAGAAGCTGGAAGTGACTTGGAATACTCCAATAGGTCATCAGGGTTAGTCTCACCATAAGGTAGAGTGAGGTGATTACATTGGGAGATCTCATGGGATTTTGTAGCAGGGTGCTGGAGGAAAGATCTCTGAGCCATGAAGCTCATCTTGGGCATCCTACGCTAGCCTACAACCTTCACATCAATGAATAATGTTTTCCAATTGCCACTGATGAACAAAGAATCAACTGTCAGTCCAGGTATGGAACTGGAAGGAACACCATTTTGCTCTTTTCTTCAAGAAGCAAAATGCCTTTGGCCGGTCCTGTTGGGCATCAACCTGCAGATACATTCTGCAGCTATCTGTTACATCCTCAAGAGACTCCAGGTTTGTAGACAAACTGCTATTAGGAACTGACAGCATTGGCACATGTTTCTCCATGAAAGAGAAGGAATACATGTGGTAATGGCATGATCTGTAAGGATTCATAAAGCAGCTGTCAGCATTCAAGGCTTTTGATGAAGGGTTTCACATGAGGGACAATGCTATGTCTAAAGATCAGCACTCCTAACTTTGCTTCTTTGCATTCTAATGCCAATGCAAATCTGCTTAACTCCTATTTTCAATACATTTCAATACTGACAACTCTGATGAATACTTCTAATGACTTTTTAATGATTGGAAGTGAATGGTCATTGCCCCTCACACGGACGAAAGAGAAATTTAATTTCTCAATTGTAGAACACAATCCAAGCATCTTGCTCCAAATGAATGACAGACAATTAAGTCTTTTAAAAAAGGTTTTCTCAACTGCACAAATGCATGCAAATGCACTGCATCCCCACACATTCAGACACATGGTTCCCCTCAACATGTTAAACACACATCATATTCTTGTAGACAGATGCTCATATACCATGACATCCAAACTATCATATGCATATCCAACAGCAATCATCATGCTGTTCACACACATCTCAGTGCAAGAATAATTGCACATTCAAATAACTGAACAAGGTCCCTTTCTCTTAAAAACACATGGTCTCTCACCTTTGTCTGTATGTTCACCTAAAACCATGAAAATATTTGTTTTTAGGATGCCATTTATAAGTCCTCCCCACTGTAATAATTCCCACTGCCAATAACTTTGGTCCAAACTTGTACGTTAAAATACCATTAAAATACCACATACATGTTGTGTCATACATATAAAACCTAAGACTTATTCATGATCAAGGTACTGGTGAATAACGTTGGGAAACTCATTTGATTCTACTGACAGAGCATGAAATGTGTCATGAATTTCTCTTATGCTCACATATCACACCAAAATGAATTAGAGTTATATAGAGTACAATTCTATACACATCTACTGAAAAGTAAATCCCACTGAGTTCTGTGGGCTTTACTCTAAGGTCATTGAGTACAGGATTACAGCCTTGGCTAGTCTGATTGTGTTGGGGGTTTTTTTGGTCATAAATGGTAAAGTTGCCTTTCTTCCACGATGATGCATGGCAGGGATGGACAACTATGGAAGGCTAGTGAGCTACATTAGCTCCCTGCAAAAAATAATTTGTAAAAAAATGCCCCCAAATGCCTC
>NC_056526.1:128557996-128583882 GCF_019175285.1 Sceloporus undulatus | reverse complement strand
TAGGGAATATGGGGGCATTTATACCATGTTTTTGGTTTCAAAAAAGATTTCTCCTAGGCCTGGTCCTGCAAAATGTAGAAAGGCACCTCACATTCCCTGGAGGACATTTTGGGGCAAAAATGTTTTTGAACATTTTTGTAAAAATTGGTTTCAACTCTTGAGAAATGCCCTCCACACCTCCTAGACTACATGTGGAGCAAAATATAACATGGCTATGGGGGCCACATGTGGCTCGTGGGCCACATGTGTTAAATCAGGACAAATTTAATTTTAAAGAAGCTTTGTGCACATTTTCTTCTCTTCTTGCTAAATGGTTGAAAAACCTCACCTAATGTTCTAACCAAAAATATACCGTTCATATCACTCAGGGTATATCCACACTGCAGAAATAAGACAGTTTGACATCACTTTAATTGCCATAATGCTGTCCTACAGAGCCCTGTGATATGTAATTTGCTGAGCTATCTGACAGACCAGGCTGAATACCTCACAAAACTACAAATCCCTGATTTCTGCAGGATGGAGCCATGACAGTTAAAGTGTTGCCAAACTGCTTTATTTCTGAGGTGTGAAACAGCTGAAAGACACGGAGAAAGCAACAAGGGAGGCATATACATTTTGTATGAAATGAGCTTACAAGTTCACAGCTTCCAGTAATGTACTCTAGTGGTGGAAGGTTTGCAGTAAAGTCCTTTATAAGTCCAACCACTATCAAGACCAAATGTGGTAATCTCTACTTGCCCCACATTCTCATTTCCAACCAGTGTGAGGTCTTTCAAAAACTTTTATGCCACTGCTTGTGGAGATCTTCTAATTGTCCTCTGGCCATTATGTGAGAAACTTTCCCCCTTTAATTCCAACACAGTAAACCACCCGAGAGACACAGAATCAATTATTTAGGCTGCTGCCACATGTGACATTTGCCTTTCTGACCTTTTTACCTACGTTCACCTGTAGTCACCAGAGTCACCAAACTGAACAAGATCTGCCACCACGCACACCTTGTGTCTGACTTAACACCACCCTACTGATACTACTGAAGCATCTCAAGAGGTGCATGTATATATGGCAAAATATTTATTAAACCAAAAATGAGCAGGTTATGATTACATTGTGTGTTGAAGCATATGGTGACAAGGTTGAACCGCTTAGTTGTTAATGCTATGCATTTACCTTATATAATCTATATCAATCACATATCACACCATTTGCCTTCCTGACTCAACTAAGATGTCTAAAAGCCTGACTGAAACCTAACTCAACCCACTACTGATTTTCTATACCACCCTCTAGACTATCCTCCAACTACAGTTGGCCCATCTGTTAGGGCTTGGTTCCATTTTTGGTTCCAGGATTCCCCTTGGATACCAAAACCTGTGGATGCTCAAGTCCCATTAAATACAATGGGGTTGGCTGTGGTGGTAGTGGTTGTTGTTGTTATTATTATTATTCCTGGATTTGGTTCTAGGAACCAAATTTAATAACATATTTCCAAACAACAACAACAACAACAACAACAACAACAACAACAAAAAACCAGAACATTACAGAAGACAACTATGGTTCTCCCAATGCTTTTGGACTTCACCTCCCACAACCTCTCACTATTGGGTTATGCTTGCTAGGGATGATGGAAGTTATAGGCCCACCCCTTGCTCCAAAGGCCATCTACACTATATATGATGAGTCTTGCTGAAAACCTTTGCATAGAATACAAGAGAGGCAGATATGTAAGGTTGCTGCCATACTGCCGAATTAATGCATTTTGCCATCGCTTTAACAGTCACGGCTCCATCCCATGAAATCATGGGATCTGTAATTTATGTGGCACCAGAGCTCTCTGACAGAGAAGGATAATTATCTCACAAAATGACAAATCCCAGGATTTCATAGCATTGAGTCAAGGCAGTTACAGTGGTGTCAAACTAGAAGATAATGTTTCCTTTATCTCTGCAATGCAGATGCAGCCTAAATGAACAGCCACAGGTATTTTTTCTCTTTGACCTTAATTAAATACAGGGTTAGGAAAGTTTAAGTGCACTGATGGTATAAGCACACCTAGCTCTGCGCTGAATTTAGGTCCTTATTTCCAGAAAAACATTGCTTCATTAAATGTCCAAAAGAAATGTTTCTTCTAAAAACCTGGCAACATTTGGAGATGACTAAAAGAAACTCTTTACTGAAATATAGTCCCAGGGATTTAAAAGAAAAATATGCCCACTTGCTTTTTTAGTCAATTTTGGGGGCTACAAGATGCAGATTTTGACTCACTGCAGTTCCTCCAAGCAACAACTGAGCAATGTAAATGCCCAGCTTGGATTGTTATCCAAATAAATAATCTCTAGCTCATTTAAAAGTCTCTCTTCAGACTGGCACTTAAGCTTGGGCTGCCTCTATCTTCCTAAGCATCTTCACTTTCTTTAAAAGATAGATCCCAAGCCACGTTACACAAACTACCCTGGAACTGGCTTATGCTCAAAAACAGTCTGTCATGTTGAGTCAGGGCTACTATTCTAGAAGTGACATTTTAAAATTACCTCATCCCACAGCTCCCTCAGGCATAGCACATGGCTTGGACTACAATTTCCAGAATTTCCAAACTCGCATCATCACTGGCAATGCTGGGTGGCTAGAAGATTCTGGGAGTTATGGTACACAAAAATAACTTTTTCATCAGTTATGGTGTGTGTGTGTGTGTGTGTGTGTGTGAGGAGGGCTGTGGCCTTTATAGTCTGAGTCTGTGAATTTGGGGCAAAAGACCCCAAATTCTCCTGAGTGATAAAAGCAACCACAGTACTGGCAAGAATATTTTATTGTAGCAAGAATATTTTGTTTTCCTACAGCATCTTTTGCAAAACAGTTTACTGTCATTCCTACTTTATTAATCATTGTAACAATCACATTGAGACAATTACATTGCTTGGGTCACTAACAATAATTGCTGAGTTCTCCACATCAGCTAAATCTACAAGATCATCTTCTGCACTATTAGGACAGGGGAAAAGGAACAAGGCTATTATTAATCCTCCTCCTTCAATATGTCACTCATCTGAAGATTTTATCTTTCTGAACTGGACTCTTTATTAAATGTGAATCACACCATGCTTCAGCTTGCATGTTATAAAATATTTTTATGCCACAATATACTATAAAGGGGATAAAATAGTAGTATTCAAGAGAACATAGCAGAAAGCTGGACTTGTTGAATGATTCTGTTTCTAGGCAGGCATATTATCTTGCCAGGCTGCCATGTTCTCACTGATGTATGGGGTTTGGAAAAGTTCTTTTTTCTGAATTATAACTCCCAGACTCTTTTAGGCAGCACAGCCAGCATCAACCACGGTGGCTGGGAGATTCTGGGAAGTGTAATTTTAAAAGTAAACTTCCTAAGCACTAGAATAGCTTCCAATGAAGTGCAAACACATCAAGTGAAGCTGCAATCAACTCCTAGCAATTCAAAATCTATTATGAATCAGGAATCCATTTTCTTACCTTTACAAATTCTATGGAGACCTGAATAGCACTTTGGATATTATAGAAAAATGTGGAAAACAAGTGTGCAGCTTACATGCTCCCATCCTCTGCCTCTGATGTCAACAGGTGAAATCTAGTATCTTCCCTGTGCTAGTGGAGGCATAGTGCATAGATTTCAACAGTACATGTCAAAATGAAACTGCAGTGTCTAGATTACAAATGGGCCCATACCGACTTCTATGCATAGTGTGAATTTTCCTAGAGTAGCAACTTCTTGTACATAAATAAATGCCACACTGGGATGTCTTCTAACTTAAGGAGGCAGCTTTTTCAGAGTATGTGGGGCCAGAAAGGGGGAGGGGAGTTGAAAATTTCCCACGCATCTACTGGTACAAGTAGGACTTTACCTGTGGGCCAAATTCTAGCCTCCTAACTAAGTCCAACCAGGGGACAGCGGGTGATGGGCTGAGAAACAAGTCCACTATCAGTATGTGAGCTGTCAAGGGCATGAAGGAGCCACCAGGGTGGATGCGTTTGCTGTAGCATAATTTCTTTTCATTTTATAGTTAAGGTACAGCCAGTCAGGCACGTACAAGGTTTCAAATGTGCTCTTTCTCTTTCTCATCAACACTTTTCAATCTATTATGCTTTTCTACCAAAAAGGTATCTATGCACTTTAGCAAAAGGGGAGCAAAAGCAAAATCCATTTCATTTCTGTAAGTGTAACAGACTCACGATTTAAGAGAGGATTACTGAGGGGCAGTTACTTCTTTGGTTTTCAGGGTAGCCTCCTTTGCAGCTTCTCCAGGTGTTACAGGAGCTATCCAGGTGCTGAAACTTTGTTGGTGCCAGGGTTCCTTATGTTGGAAATAGGAATACAGTACCTATACAGTGGTTTTCTGTATTGTGAACTAGGATAATTCTACTGTGCACAGAACACCATGGTGTATCCTCAGTACTGTATAGGCAAAAAAGAGTCATTACTATAGAATGGCTGAACTGTACTATTATCCCTGCTTGGCATCTTAGGAGATAAGAAAGCATAAGTTTATCAATTTCTTTTAAGAGAAGATGAACTTATCAATTTCCTATAAGAAACTGGGAAAGGAAGAATCTTGCTACAGTCTCCTTTCTTGATGCTCTTAGGAGAGATAGAGATTGCTTCTGTACTACAGGGATTTACTTGTCCAATTGTTAGGACATTCAACATATTTTCTCTCTCTCTCTATTCCTCTGCCTTCAACCACATTTTGGACCTCTTATATTAGGAGGTGCGCGCGCACGCACACACCCCTGCAGCTTGATGGCTTTTAGGAATCTCCTTCATATTTTGTTGAGTCCATTTGCAGCAATGCTGAAAGCAGGCCTTTTCTTGAGTAAAATACCTGTTGCATCCAGAAAACACTACTAAATCCTCCTTTGTGCTAATTACTCTACTTTACTTCTGCTACTCTCAATGTGCTTGAGTGTGGTACCCCTGATCAAGATCCAGATCCTTATAGTGAGTTTTAAAATACAAATGCTAAAGAGTATTTTTTTTAAAGTCAAGATGGGCAAACAGTTCCCACCCCAACATATCAGTTATAGAGAAGCAGCTGTAAAGCACGGAATGAAAACAGGAGAAAAGAAGGGTTAATTGTGTGATTCCAGCTAAAGTAATTAATATGGCCATCTAAACGCAGGTCCCCATAACACTGACCAGTCCAGTGTCTACAATCACCAAGAGGCACCGATCCATAGATACACAGAAGACAAACCCACGGCACTTTGGAATCTGGATGCTGCACCTAGAACATGCATCATGTGATATTCAGTGGAGTTTCCTGCCTACAACGATACAACTTTACCCATTTCTAGATTCCCATTCTAGCATTCTAACCAGTTTTAACATGCAAAGAACAGCATGAGTGGGTACTGCAGCCCCACCTTTCTCTAATGTCACTCTGTTTGCATGGTGATCTACAGCAGAGACACTCTCATATGCATGGATGTTCTCACATGATTATGAATCTGAGAAATTAGGGTTCAGAATCATCTAGAGACTCTCCATGTACTGTGGAAGTTCTCCACTTCAGACTGTCATGTTCTACTGGAAGAGAACAATATCAGAGGGAAGCCTACAGTATTTCCATTTTCTCATATATCTATTTAAACTACTTAGACTGCCTCAATAGGTTTTAGGGCGCAAACAAAAAAAGATGCTCTCTTATAAAGTATCCAAATTGCACATGCCTTTTCTCTACTCTCCCCATACTTATATGTAGGCCAGAAACATATTTTAAAAATGGTTAAAAAAATAAATAAATAGGGCTACATTGTTTTTCAATATGGTGACAGGTAGTTTTACCCAGGAACTGGAGTCACTAGTCAGAGGCAAGTAAGTATACTAAAGAGAAAAAGGTTAGGTGACACAGGAAAGATCTAAAATAAAAAAGGAGAAAAACATAATATACCACATTGCACTCTGTGGACTGTGCAGAAGGAACTGTAGACATTGGTTGCATATTGTTTGGAGGCGTCTTTGAAGGGTCTGGAGAAAGCCTAGGTGGATGTTGTTGGCTTTCAGGCGTTGCTTTATTATCAGGGATGGGAGCTATCTGAATAGAGAGAGAGGCTTTGTGTATCTCAGGCACAGGGTTAAAGGCAGGTGAGGCTGGCCTCTGAGGAGCTACTCCTGATTCAACTGGCATAGGCTGTTGCTGTGTACGAGAAGGAATACTAGAAGATGAATTGCGTGGCCGAGTTAATTTCAGGGTAGAGACTTTACGCTTTGGAAATTGTTTGTGGCCTTGACGAACAGCCGTTTGAATGCCAGCTATTGTTTTCATGCTAGAAACCAAGGTCAGAGGCTTAGTAGTTTTGTGTGTGTAAGACACACTGGTATTGGATTTTTTAGAGTAAACTGTCCTCCGGAGGAACTGCTTGTTAGTACAGTGGTCACCATCAGGAGGAGCTTTCTTAGTCTGCTTGGTTGTTATAGACCAGGAGTTATTTTCACTCTTCTTGTGATTAATGATTCCAGTTCTACCCAAACTGTCTTTCCTAGGAGGTAATGGGGGTGCCTTAGTTGCCAAAAGCATCCACACCAAAAAATGATATTACAGGAGAAAGAGAGAAAGCAAAAAGTTAGAAGGAAAATAAACTTGAGTTATGACATGTCATTTACATAGTGGTACTGATATAAAAAAACAAACAAACCACCAGCCAAAGTAATCAACACTCCAAACTGTAACATTTTATTCTGACATTTGAAAAATCAGCATGCATATGCTGACGGTGCAATGCTACGATACTCACAAGCAAGTGCTCTTGCATTCAATGGGACTTCTCACAGATAACAGTACACAGCAGGGGTGCAAATCCTTTCAGCCCTGGGACTGTGGGGAGGGCACATGGGAACATGCACAGACACTAGGGTGTGGTGAAGAGGCATTTACTTGGCCCAACCCCAGAAATCCTGTTGCTTCACACTGGTAGCAGGAGGATAGAAAGTTTTAGGCTCTGTCCACTAGTGACTGTGACTGTCACTTCCATAAGCTATGCAAAATCAGCAAACCAATTGATGTTCATATGTGTGACTGAATCAGCCTTGTGGGCTTCACACAATCTTTGAGCTATGGGCTGTGCACCCCTACTATGTAGGGCTATAGTATATGAAACCATTACATGGTAACAACAACAAGAGAAATCTATTAATAAGAAGCATTTTATGCATTTGAATCAGTCTTATTGGTCATCAAATTGCAGGCATAAAAATATATATTTGCTCATGCATGATAGATTGTTGTAACCAACAGAATACTGATAAGAACTAACGTACTTTCTATTAATGTCTCTGATTTACACTAATAGGAAAAAAAGTAAAGAAGCATTTCAGATCATTAGTGGAATACATTAATGTTTCCAAATTAAGCTGAGCTGCATATTTTTGGTGCAAAGTTGCAGTACTGTTAATTAGAGTATCTCTAACAAAGCCTCACATAAAGCATAACCCAATGAGCTTTTGAATTTTAAAATAAATACAGAATGAATATTTTGAAATGTGATGAGACAGGGCTGTAATATTTGGAAAAAATAAAGCCATATGTCATTGCATTAGGGGTAATATTTTAAACCTCATGGACACTTCATAGTCCCTGTTTTACTTTTTGGCAAGAATTTCAGTGCATAAGCAAACTATCAGCTGCAATTTCAGACCAATATAAATTTCTGTCTATTGTCAAAACATAGATAATATCACAAACTGATGCAAGCGAGGTTAGGAAAACATCCAGAAAACAACCAGTTGAAGAAATATGCCCTTGCCTGTTTGTGAAATCACAGGACTGAACTTCAGAACTTTACATAAACCAAAAAGTGTAAGCATACATTTCCATAATTTTACCTGAGTTGGTGATTTCTTTTCTTGTAGATTTGGCCGGACACTTCGAAAGCCTTTGGCTGCAAGAGAGGAGCTGCTAGTGTCTCCATTCAGTGTCTCTCTACTCCCACTGTTAAATGATCTCCAAGCTTTTATATGAAAAGAAATCCAAGCAAATTTATTTCTGATAAAAGAGTTGTGGTTTGATTATGTAACAGTTGAATGAGTTGTAGGTTTGTTTGTTTTTAATGCAGTGATCTGAATGTATGTTACACTGATACTGGCACCAATGTGGGGGGGGGGAAACTAAGGGATAAAATATATACAAATTAGCAATCAAGATCATATTCATATTAGCTGCAGGACGAAGAGGAAAAGTGAACCAGGAGAGCCTGATCCATTGACTTGGCTAGGACAAACTGTCATTGGGATCCTTCATTGCCAGAACTGTTGCCTCGCTCAGCATTTCTGTAACTTTTGAAAAAAAAATTAGTTCCTGGATTTTCTTGTTTTCCTTTCCTCTCTATCCCCACTGTAGTGTGTCAGTGAGATGGCATGTTTCTGGACAGGGTCTGTGTCACATTTTTGTTTTTTTAAAAAAACCCTGCACAATGTCTAGATAAAAGTTTGGTATACTAATTGTAATAACAAATGATAAATAATGTCTCAGGAAGCCAGCATGTTTGGTGAATTCATGACCTGGGCAAGATTTTGCAAAAATGCTGCGGTGGGGGGGGGGGGAGGAGGCATATTTTGATTATTCATCTATGAATTCCATGGGCCCACAAGCATGAAAATTGTCATGTCACATGTTGAATATATACATGCTGGATATTCCTAGAGGCTGCAGGGAAGAAAGCAGGAAAAGACTAAAATCCAACTCATAGTCCCATCTAGAACAGATTGACTGAATTATTGATACTAAGGGTTTATCTACACTGTAGAAATAATGCAGTTTAACACCATTTTAAGTGCTGTAGCTCTATCCTATGAAATCCTGGGATCTGTAGTTTTAACAGATCCTTAGCCTTCTCTGTCAAAGAATGCTAGTGCCTTACAAAACTACAAATTCCAGGATTCTGTAAGATGATGCTATAGCAGCTAAAGTGGTGTCAAACTACACTATTTCTACTGTGTAGGTTCACCCTTAGATAATTACTGAATACATAAGATTTCCATTAATTCAGTAGGTCTTCTATTATTGGAACTAACAACATGATTTAACCTATACGAGTGCTGGTTTTCTTGTTTGTTCTTGTTGTTGCATTTCAGTGGCATTCACTGGGCAACTGATTCGTTCGCAGAATAATTTGATAGGTTTTATTTTTTCAGTTATGTTTTGTATTTCTTTGCTGATGGAATGGAATACCTTTAATTTTGCTTGGGGAAAAAAAACTGTCTCAACTCTCAGATGCTTGAAAAACACTGACTTTGAAAGGAAGAAAGGCAGAGAAACACAAAACACTTCAGATATCCAAAAGACCACATGAGGAAAATTGGGGAGTCTCTGTTTCTGCAGAAGTTTAAGGTGAGATTTTAAAGGTGACAAAGGACATTGCATGGATAAATCTATGGACTTGTATGCTTCTATTTGAAATGTATGTTGTTACTATCCTACTAGATGAGGTACAATTTAGTTTTTACCACTTGGACTGATAACAATTCATGGGTACTTCTAGCTAACAATAAAACAGTTAACTCCAGTTTAATTTCCATCTTTTCCTTGTTATTTCCTAACTGAAAAATATATCAAGTACTTCCTACTTTACATTACTGGGAATGTTGATGTGTAATGTAGGGTGTTTTTCTGGATTTAAGCAAGCCACTAATTGTTATCCGCCATATAAAACTCAGAAAAATTTAATATAAAGCCCTTAGATCACACAGACAGAGGTATTTAGTTCAAGAGCCTTCAATTAGTAAAGTTTATGTAGGAAAACAGTGTCAGATAAAAGCATGCCTTACTCGATTCACTCACAATCAATGCTATCACAAAAAATGTTAAAGAAAACCATATTTACCTGAATCTGGTGACTGAGAATCAAGTCCTAGAAAAAGAAAATATTGGTATTTATGTGTGGGAATTCTGATTAATTGCACTCCTGTATTTCTGAGTTTCAAGGCAATTCACTATTTAATTAATTCAATATTGCTCTTTTGTCCACCAGGGCCCTCAGAGCAATTTGTAAGAAACTCATTGATGTGCACACACTTTTATGTTAACTGTGCTGCTAGACCAGTATGTAGTTCTTTCTCCTAAAGGCAACAATTTTAAACATACTTATTTGATAGAAAGCTTCACTTGAAATTAATAGAATTTATTTTAAAGTAGATAAGCACAGGCTTTGAGAAAAATGGCTCTGCATTCCTTGCTTAGCCAAAGCTCCCTCTAATTATGACATTTCCAAAGTATCCAGCCTCAAATATCAGTGAATCAACCCAATACTATTGTAACTTCAACTCTTACTTCAATGTTTTACTACCTTGATTTGAATAGAAGTGCACAATGTCCCCCACAGGTGGCAGTTGCTTCCAAAATGATTTCCAGTTTCTTTTTTCAAATGTTTGATGTTGGTATTCACACATTTGGGGTGGTTATGGTGGGGAGAAACGCAAGCTCTATGCCCCTTTGGGGGAAGATTTTTGCTCAGTGGGGTGGGGGAGTGCAGGAGTTTGAAGGGTTCTGGGAGACCCAGTACAACTGTAAAAATGACCCAGGGTAGAGTTGAAACAGTTCCCCACCCCATTTTTTTAGACTGAGGGACCGAAAGTTCTTTGTCATTCAGCAGCTAATATATATTCTCTTTGGAGAGCTCTTCTGTTACCTTCTGCTTGCCTGGGTTGTGAACAGTCCAGGCAGATTTAGCATCAACTTACTCCAATTAAGCACTCTTGGAATCTCAGGATTTTTTATGGGATAATGAGTTGTCTACGTATTTGGTTTATATTTTGCTAAGCCCCTAAAGCCTGATTGGAAATAAGTATGTCAGTGTAAAGTAAAAAGGTAGGATGTTTGTGTGTTAGGATGCTGAATGCTCAGCCCAAGGTGTGTAATTTCCCCATGCCTGAGCTACAAGATAGAAAACCAACAGTTGGGGTCTTAAAATAACTCCCTTTCCTTCCATGAGCTACTTTGAAATGCAAATTCTTTTTTTAAAAAAACTGGTGGGTTTTTTAGTATTAATTACAAAGTGCCTTAAACCTTTGAGAAAGCCAAGGCTTCTATCAGCTTGACAATATAAATATTTAAAACAGAGAGCTGCATTTTCTAGCTCAATAATTTCCATGGCAAAACTTAGCCAAGGGTGACATTTAATGTCTAAACCTGTGTTAACTTCTGAAGTCTAGTTGATGCTTTCTAATAGCCAAGGGAAAGACTTTTCAACCCCCTCTAAAGTGCTTCCCAAGAAAGCCACATTGCTTTCTATTTGGGCATGAAAGTTATTTGCTATAAAAAAATTAGTCAAACATTCAGATATCTACAAATAGGCATTACAGGCCACTTGAACTGTTGTTTTATGGAAAATCTTATTGGGAGTATTACTTTCTTTTTTGCTCAGAGATTTACAGTACAGCATGTTTGTTTGTTTTTCTCGCAGACCAAACACTATAATAAAATAGAGAAAGGTGAAGTGTGCATTCTATTGTATGTAGTCATCTCTTCAGGCTTATACTGATATGCTTGCCTTTAAACTACTGCAGTTCTATTAATATTGCTGTGCACATGGAACATTTCCATATATCTCCAATGGCAATGATGAATAGTTGAATGAGTAGGTGTTTTCTCCCTTCACTGATGCCCGTCACAGAACACTTAAACTGGTTTCTGATGGCAGGCTTTGCTCATATGACTTCTCTCTCTCACTGGAATGCATGAAGAGTGAAGAAATCCCATTTCTCTGAGTTTTCAGACACAACATTGGAGGCTCTATGGTATGTACTCAGCTGTGGGGCTACTACTCTTGCTGGTATCATATGAACCAAAGCTATCTGCTGAGTATATCAGGGCTTGGGTTTTGAGCAGATTTACAGCCCAACCAATGATCCATGGCCGTGAGCAAGTATCCACTTCTGAAAACAGCAACAACATCTACAAATGATTCATGGGAACCACTCATGATGTCTATATGGCTTACAATGGGCCAGTCTCTACACTAGTTCCAATGGTAAGAATGTATGGCAAATTCCAAACAATGAATTGTGGTGAGGCCATTGAGGAAGAAACAGTACAATCTTTTGTACTCTACTTAGTTTGTGTAATTACTTCCCAAATAGCTAATTTTTCTGAAATGAAATATACCAAAAGACTGCATATAAGTAACACCCCTTGACCAGGAAGCCCTTTGTATTGAATATGGATCAACAAAATGTGGTATATATCTCCTCAGGCAAAGCTCATAAAATATATTTTACTTTAACTTTGGGAGAACATTGGAGAATAGGTTCTGGGGCTGTGTTCATGTAAACTTTGGTTCACACTAACCCTTATGTGCTACTAGTTTAGTCTGAGATTACACCAACCTATACACACACCATAAAGCATAAGCATTTAGCACTGACAGTTGCAAAATGTGTGAGGGCTTGGAGCTACCTTAGCCATCAAATGTGATATTTAGCTTTAACACAGAACAGTGCAAAAGCATAACACAATGGCATCCAAGCATAGTACCCAATGGTTAATAGGTTATACCTGCTGTCAATAGGTTTGGAGAACTCTGAACTCTCTTCACAGCTGTTAATTTGACAGACATGGCAGCACGTTTGCGAGCACACCCACCACTATCTGAAAGCACAAAATGACACAGGCACAGGGCTACAACATAGAGAGCAAGCACATGCAACACAGCAAGTGGAGTTAAGTAAATAGGTAAATGTATATGCATATTCATGCAGTTAGGCATTGCTGTTGATCCTTAGGGATATGTATATACATACAGAAGGGCTGAGAAAGCTGTAGTTAATTAATACTGCCATTACAAAGAATACATGGGTCAAGAGACTTACTGTGTGCTTTCCAGTATTGGAAAGATCACATGTGTACTGTATATCTAACTCTCCACAAAAAGACTAAAATAGAAAATTTAAATTGATACATTATCTTCTCAATAAAAAAAAATACCACTTTGAGGAATATACAGTACAAACCTTAATAGGTGCATTAAAAATATTTTAATTCAAAATAATAGAATACCCACTCCATCTATGTAGGAATATCTAGTAGGACACAGAGATATATGTTGTTAAAGAGGCACTTTGATTTTAATCCAAAAAAGGTGGCAAGGTAGAAGAGAATATGTACAGAAGGAGGGGCAAATGTGTAGTCCATGCACAGCCCCACACATAAAATGTAGCCTCACATTTCCTTTATATTCTTCAAAGCCCTTGAGCACAACTCCTCAAAATTCTGGTGAAAAATTAAAAAAAAAGTTAAAATAAGCATATACAGTATTTTAAATTTTATGTTGAATGATCTAATGTGTCCTATGATTGTGTTTTAACAATGTGATTAAATGGTTTTATGTGTTTAATCTGTGTTGTACCCCACCATGAATGAATGAATGAAAGTTTATTTCTAGACTGCTATTCCTCAGAGATCATAGCGGTTTACAAAGTTTAACATCAAAAGACAATACAAAGTGAAAGCCCATAACCCGACAATAAAAAACCCACACATACCACTTAAAAACAATACAACAATTCTAAAAACATTCTAAACAATCATTCAATATAAAAACCAATTAAAACCCATTAAAACCCATTAAAACCTTAACCCTTGGAGACAGGAGGGTTACAAATAAATCACCATCATCACCATCTGCCACTCCTGAGGACATCCAGGCATCACAGATTGTGTATTAAAATTAAATCTATCTCTACTATAACCCAAAATGACACAAAAAAACATGAACCACACAAATGTAAGTGATTTCTAGTTATGATGTCTGGCCAAAAACTAGCCAGTGCAGTGTGCTCCAAGTATGCAATGGGATGGATTAACTTCCCTCCCCTGAGAAAGTTGCCCATCCTTGATTTAAAGGTAGGATAGCAAAGGGGAAAATACCACATCCCATATTTTGAAGCCAATGAAGCGAAATGTTGTTTTTCAGTGAGTTAAACGAAAATTTACACCAATTACCGACAGCATAAGCAGATACACATATCTGGCAAAATTATAAATGCAGTTAGAAAAATTATGAGGTGTAGAAATAATGTAGCTTGATATATGTTTAACTGCCATGGCTTTATCCTATAAAACCCTAAGATTTCTAGTTTTGTGAGGCACAGCAGTCTTTGGCAGCAAAGGATGAAGGCCTTGTAAAATTACAAATCCCAGAATATCATGGGATGGAGCTACAGCACTTAAAGTGATGTGAAAGTACATTATTTCTACAGTGTAGATGCACCCATGAAGGTGTTCCAAGCAATGGTAACCAAAATTTACATGTCGGTTGATGCCTGGACTTTGTACTGACACTTTGATTCTGGAATAAGCTTTTTGAATTTCAAGAACTCTGGTAATTTCTATTAAGAAATCCTATTAAGAATCATTCAATAAAGAACCACAATAATTTTTTGTGGGTTTTTTGGGCTATATGGCCATGTTCTAGCACATGGCCACATAGCCCAAAAAACTATGGATGCCAGCCATGAAAACCTTCAACTTCACAAACTACAATAATCTTTTCCCTTATTTGACTGATAGAGATCACAATTTCCAATCATTAGGAAAGAATCTCAGCTGAGAGTAACAATGGAAAACTTATTCCAGCAAAATAAATTTTCATTGTTCAATTGGAAAAAGGCAGGAAATGGCTTAGAGAATGTATCACAAGAGCATGGCCAGAGTAAGGAATTTTGCTGTCCTGAAAATGCAGAAGTATTGCTCTTTTCATACGTTGAGCAACATAACAAAAGTATATTAAATGATCAAAAAACAACAAGGATATTTTGACCTCAAATCATTTTCATTTTTAACCACTGGCTGTCCTTTATATCTTTCTCTTCACAATTAGGACTATGTTCTGGGTGGTCAAAGACAATAGAAAGCTTTCTCTCTCTTGATTACATTTTCTGGAAGGCAGGAACATTATGAGATGAAGATTTGTTGTCATGTTCATGTGTCCTTGGCAAAAAGTGCTCCCACTTTCTCTCCCTCTCATAGCTGAGTTGTCCCTGCAAAGCGGAGAACAGCTCTAGGGATAGGACATGCTTAGAAGGTATTTCTAACTCTTTGCAGAGGTTTAGTGTGCCCATCTGTATGTGGTGAATTCTTTCCAAGAAGCAAGATCAGCATCACAACATCTAACCTTTTTGGAAATTAGTATGCAAAGGGACCTTTGAGATTAATTGTGCGAAAGAAGTAGTAGCATAAGCTTTCACAGACTTAGTCTACTTCCTCAGATGCATGTAGAATTTTGAAATTGACAGCTCATGGAATCAGTGCTTTTTGTAAACATCAAGGTAAGTTGAAGGTGAATATCTCACTTGAGACCAAATTTAAAATCAAATCAGTCACCTTCAGAAATGCAGTACTGGTGCCTTAATAAATAATAATAAATAAAACTTTTACAGTATTTATATCCCGATTTTTTGTGACAAGACAATCAAAGCGGCTTACAACACGTTAAAATCCACATTTACAAATTTATGTCCCAAATTCCTCCCTTAAAACAAGATTAAACAAGTTACAATTTAAAACATCTATTAAAAACACAATAAAAATACAGTGAGGACAGAGCGGTGGGCTGATACATGATGTGGGGGGCAGTCATTCTGTGGCCGGGCACTTTTATTCAGGAAAGGCCTGTAGGAAGAGATCCATCTTGACAGCTTTTTTAAAGCTGTCTAAGCTGACAATTTGACAGATCTTGTCTGGCAGACCATTCCATAGTTTGGGAGCAATTGCAGAGAAGGCCCTCTGGGAGGTAGCAGTTAGTCTGGTTTTTAAAGACTGCAATAGGTTCCTCCCAGAGGACCTGAGGGTGCGGGGCGGATTATATGGAAGCAGGCGATCCCTCAAATAGGTTGGACCCAAGCCATGTAGGGCTTTAAAGGTTATAACCAACACCTTGTACTATGCCCAGAAACTAATAGGCAGCCAGTGAACAGATTTTAAGATGGGTGTTATTCAGTCACTCCTAGTTTTTCCGGTGACCAGCCTGGCTGCCATATTTTGCACTAGTTGAAGTTTCCAGACTAGGCACAAGGGTAGCCCCATGTAGAGCGCATTACAGAAATCAAGTCATGAAGTTACCAGTGAATGTACAACAGTTTCTAGGTCCTTTACTTCCAGGAAAGGGCGCAGCTGGCGTATCAGCCGAAGCTGATAACAGGCGCTCCTGATCGCTGCATTCACCTGATTTCTCATGTGAAGTGACGGATCTAGGAGCACCCCCAGACTGCGAACACAGTCCTTTGTGGAGAGCGTGACCCCATCTAGGACTGGAGGTTGCAACCCTATACACTGGTACCCCGGGATACGAACGCGCCGCGTTACGAATTTTTCGGGTTACGAAAAAAAAACATTTAATTAATTATTTCCGGGTTACGAAGGTTTCCCCGAGTTGCGAAAAAAAGCCGGCGCTATTTTAAATGGAGCCGCGGCGGAGCCGCGGCTTTTCCCCATTAGCGCCTATGGGGATTCGGCTAACGAAAGACTTCCGGGTTACGAAAATGGCGCCGGAACGAATTAATTTCGTAACCCGGGGGACGAGTGTACCTGGTTTGGGGGGCCCTACTGTAAGTACCTCTGTTTTGTCTGGATTCAGCCTGAGTTTGTTTTTCCTCATCCAGCCCATTACCGCTTCAAGACACTGATTGAGGGGAGAAATGCTATATGTTGTCATAGCTGCTGATCGGGACATGGAGAAATATATTTGGGTGTCATCAGCGTACTGATAACACCCTGCCCCATGTCTGCGAATGATTTCCCCCAGCCGCTTCATATAAATGTTGAATAGTATCGGGGACAGTATGGCGCCTTGAGGGACGCCACATTTAAGCTCCGTTTTCGAGGAGTGACTGTCCCCGAGCATCACCCTCTGGAATCTACCTGAGAGGAAGGACCGGAACCACTGGAGTGCAGTACCACCGATTCCTAACTCTCCCAGGTGTTCCAAGAGTATGTTGTGATCTATTGTATCGAAGGCCGCTGAGAGGTCTAGAAGCACCAACAGGGTCACACTTCCTCTGTCAATGCCTAGACGAAGATCGTCAGCCAGAGCAACCATGGCAGTCTCCACCCCATATCCTGTCCTGAAGCCAGTTTGAAATGGGTCTAGATAATCGGTTTCATCCAAGATGACTTGGAGTTGAAGGGCGACAGCCCTTTCGATCTCCTTGCTCAAAAATGGCAGATGGGATACAGGCCTGTAGTTCTTCATATCCAGGGGGTCCAGGGATGGTTTTTTCATGAGCGGTCTAACAACCGCCTCCTTTAAGCAAGTTGGAACACAACCTTCCCTAAGGGATGCATTGATGACATCTCTAAGAAATGCCATCAAGGCATCAACCCCCTGGACGGCCAGCCATGATGGGCAGGGGTTGAGGGGAAATGTCGTCTTCTTCACATTTCCAAGGATCTTGTCCACGTCATCGGTACTCACAAGCTCAAACCGATCCAGTTTAACCTCAACAATGGGTTCACTGGACACCTCATCAGTCGATTCTGCTGCAATCCCGGCATCCAGGTCGGCTCTTATCTGAGAGATTTTATCTGCGAAGTAGTTGTTAAAAGCATCACAGCAGGTTGTTGTCGGGTTAAGCAAACGGTTCTGCACAGGTGGAACCTGTGTCAGTTCCATTACCACCCTAAACAGCTCTGCTGGACGGGACTCCGCAGATGCGATACGTGCAGAGGAGAAAGATCTCTGCGCTGCCTGTATCGCCTCTCTATAGGAACGAAGGAATTTCCTTTGACGAGTTCTGTCAGATAGGAGTCGAGTGTCATGCCAGTTGCGCTCTAGTCATTGTCCAACCCGCTTCATTTTCCTCAGATCTTCAGTATACCATGATTTACAATTAGGAGCGGGTTACAAAGGACGCTTGGGAGCAATTGTGTCGATGGCCTTGGTGATATTGGTGTTCCAGGTATTAACCAAAGCTTCGACAGAATCACTGGCATTATCAACCAAGGAACCCTCTAAAGCTTTCTGGAATCCAGTTGGTTCCATTAAACTTCGAGGGTGGACCATTCTAATGGGTCCTCCACCCCCGACGGGGCAGACTGTGGCTCTTAGTTCAGCCTTGACCAGGAAATGATCCGTTCACAACAGTGCGGTGGTACTAGTTACCTCCGCCCACGGATATTCCTGCTCCGAACTGAAGACCGCATCAAGGGTATGACCTGCGCAATGCATTGGCACTGAAACCAATTGGGATAGGCCCATGCCTGTCATGGAATCCATGAACTCCCGAGCTGCATCTGTTAAACTGGTCTCAAGTGGGATGTTGAAGTCGCCCAGAATTATAAGTCTGGGCGACTCCAACAACAACTCTGAGACCAGTTGTGTCAGCTCGGATAGGGAGTCTGTTAGAGAACAGGGTGGACGGCCTTGAACATTTTATCGCCATACCCAATTAAGGTTGAAGTCTTCAGACTACAGGATGCTGAACATTGTTAGATTTAAGAGTTAGATTGCTCATTCCTCAATCTGTATAAGGAGGAAGAGACTATTTGCATGGTGCGTGCCTACTAAATCTGGGGTATGCATTGGGTGCGTCTTCTGAATTTAAAGGAAATCTGGTTTCATTAATCACAAAATCTCTCCCAGAGCAGTTGAAGGCTCTATAGTGGTAAAGTCTGTCTGATATTAGACAGAGTGAAGCCATTGCTCAGGGAGAATATGTTGGCTGCTGTGGAAGGGACAGCAACAAGAGAAGTTTTACCTTTCCTCTTCTTTTGAAGGACAGAACCGTGTTCTACAGGAAAGCTGCCCTGAACCCCCAAAGCTATCCTTCTGCCCTCAGCTGCAGCGAGAATACTACCCCATCACCATCATGAAAGAGGATTCAGTTACCAGAGCATTGTCATTCCCCTTCAGTCCAGGAATTAAATGTCTTAGGATGGCCCTGGGCAGATGCCTTTTGAGGCAAAGGGGCAACTGTGTCAGGCATGGGGGACATACCCACCTCATGTGGCAGGCTGCATCAGCCAATTTTTGGCTGAGAACTAGCCAGAGTTTGCAACTATGTATCCGTTCCAGTTGCAGTGTTTCGGTTCCTGGTGCCATTTTGAGGTGTTGTGTGGTTGGAGGTGGGGTTCCACCTAATACACTGCTCCTGTAGGCCTATAAAAGCAGCCATTTTGCTCATGTTCAATTTGGGGAGCAGCTTTTCATTTGAAAAAATGTTCAGGGACTTTGAACGGTGTCAGAAGGGGGGTTTGGGCCACACATGATCCACATCATGTCCTTTCCCCACTCTGGTTTGTATAAAAAGCCCATGTACATCACCTCGTTTGATCTCTCAGCCCATGGAAGAATAGTGTCCCCATCAAAATTAGGTGAAATTTGGGTCTTTATTTGGGTCAAAGGTGAACCCCAAGATAAAATATTACTTAGATAGCATAGGAACTGCTTCTCAAACAAATTGCTGCAAGGTTCTACTCAGCCTTACTTCATGAACTGCTTTGCTAGAGACATGTATCAGATAAACTGAAAGGGGTTGCATCCTGGTGATTTAACATTAGCAAAGTTATGCCTCATAGATTTTAGCATCCTCTGAGGTCTATGCATGCTTTTACTATGGCTTGTATTTACATCTTTCATTCATTATACAGCAGTTGGCTTATTTAATCATTTTAAAATTAGATGCATTTATCAAGAATATTATCCTTTCACATTTCTGCCTAAAATATTTATAGGAAAATACTAAAGACCCATTTAAGCAAATTAACTTTGACCCATTCATTATCTCTCTCTGAAAAAAAAGGTAGTTAAAAATGAGTGCGAATATTACTACTACGTCAGTGTGATAAACAGTCATACCCACTTTATACATTCTTTGAAAAGTTGTCTTCTTAGAAAGCACCTAAATATATGGGAAGCTTGGTCTATAACTCAATTAAGGTTGAAATGTTCAAATTTAAGACAATGCAGTCCCACTGAAGTCAGAGGCAGAATTGATAAAACAATTATTTTAGATACCTGGCATATATGTTATCTCTGCAAAATACTGTAGGAGAACTACTTAAAACATTTCTATAAACTTGCCTGGAGTATCTCTTTTTGTGAATCACAGCATAAGGAAATGGATTAGACATATACTGTATATCTCTTCAGTCTGCATGGGAGAGATTTATGGATATGCCTAAACCATGTCACTGAAATCAAGAGCAGTTCTGTTACAGATATAGTGTGGTTGCCACTTTTTAATTAAAGCAGGACTACAGAAATTGCACTGCTCTGTCTGTATCTCTCTCTCTCTCTCAATCTCTTTCTCTCTATCATACAAGACATGCCAGCTGCTGCCACACTGCAGAATTAATGGAGTTTGACACCACGTTAACCATCATGGCTCCATCCAATGGAATCCTGAGGTTTGTAGTTTGTTGAAGCACCAGTGCTCTCTGAGTAGAGAAGGCTAAATATTTCACAAATCTACAAATACCAGAATTCCCTAGCACTGAACCATTGAGGTTGAAGTGGTGTCAAACTGCATTAATTTTGCAGTGTAGATGCTACCATAGAGGAGGAAGGACCAACTGCACCAAGATCATTTCCAGTGTATCCTCTTGATTTTGGTATATTGTTCTTCCCATATGATCCAGTACTTCTCATATGTACATGTATTTTATTCTTTTTCTCTTCAATAATCTTCAGTAGACTGTAGAGATATCTTGTAGCACCTTTGAGACTAACTGAAAGAAAGAAGTTAGCAGCATCTTCTTTCATAGACTTCAATCTACTTCCTCAGATGCTGCCAACTTCTTTCTTTCAGTTAGTCTCAAAGGTGCTATAAGATCTACATATTGATTCAACAGACTAACATCACTATATCTTTGAATTCTTGAATAGACTGTGGAAAGTTGATGAAGTCACATTTACTGAATACTTTTAGGAAGAAGCAAACATTTATTATTTTGAGAAGACCACAATTATGGCTGCCCTTGTTAATTAACAGGACATGATTTCTGCTTTTCTATGGATCTTCTGGCACATACAGAATATTAAAGGGAAAAGATGAGCTAAATTAAAATCACTGATAGATAACTTTTGCTGCTTCTAGGTCCCCAAGAATTCAATTATTACTCAGCAAGACCAACCTTTTTCACTACAGTGGGATGAGGATCTGTTTCTTCTATGAAGTGTAAGTAGTAACATGAAAAGGCCATGGAGATATGGCTAGGGTCCCTTTTTTCATGCTAGACATCCAGAAATACATGGGAAGCCAAGTGCCCTTTTGAATTTGTGCACCTTAAGCAGTGCCTTCACCGAGTTTCCTCTCATTTTCTTCACCTCATTTGCTTACAGAAGTACAGTGAGGGGAGACAATGAAGAGGGTCTTTTTGGCTGTGGTACCATTTGACTAGAATGCACTCTGCAGATTAGTCTAGTCTTCCACCATCTAATGGGCAGCTTGCTCTTTAAAGAGACTTTTGTCTGTTAAACTTAACTAATAGTATATTCTCGTTGTTGATTCTATTGTTCTATTCTTTTATCATACAATTTGATATTGTTTTGTTTAATTGTATCACAATACTATAAAATTCTTCAAGAGAAAGAAAAGCAGCATATAAAATTTCCAAAATAAATGAATATGTTCACCCCAAAGGGATTTGTGGTTAGTGCTGGCCACAAAATTTGTGGATTTAGGTTACAGAATGGCAAAAAAAATAAAAGGTGTGCATTTATGAATGATTATTTAACTGTCCCAGTACAAATTGGGATTTTAAATACAGTTAAGCATTAAGAGAACCATTTTAGAATGAAACATCATATTCACTATGAACAAAATTATCTTCATTTATGCCATTGTGTTAGACTATGAATTGTGCGTTGTGCTGCAATATATTTTACTGAACACAAGAAAATTTACTGAAATAAATGCACAAACATACAAACATGTATATGCATATATAAATGCATATATTTATACACAGCAACACATCTAAATAGATACAGATAGAAAATTAACGTACACATATGATCTTATGTAAGCAATTTAAGATAATTATGTCTGACATTTAAACAATTTACTTAGTGGAAGAGATGGAAAAAAATTGCACGCAGTCCTTTAGAGATGCCACATACCTGTATTCATTTTAACTCAGGAGGATTTGCTACTGAAGTCTTCAGAGTCCCTATAGGAAAAACAAAGAAACAACAACAGAGTTTTCATTTATCACAAATAGGATAATAGAAATAGAAACAATATTCATTATTGCTTGTTCCCAGGTTGAAAAATGGGATTCCCAATAGGTGGGTAACCTTGCTACAAAGAATAATAGACCAATGAGGATTTTGCAGTTTTCTCCCAGGATTTAAATATTTTGAAGTGTTGTGGAGGAATCATTCTACACAGAAACATGTATGGGTTTATTCATACAGTTATCTATTTTCTGCAGACAGAATAGATCTGGGTTAAAAAAATGTTTTCTGTACAGAAAACACTATTTCCTATGCAATAACAGGTCTTTCAACAAAACCCACATTTTTTCTATGCAGAATAATATAATAATAACAATATGATAATAATTTATTATTTCTATTCCCCACCTCTCCCAATGGATCGAGATGGGATCACAGCAGATAAAATACATACAAAGTATACAATTTTACATTAAAACCTCGTAAAAATAACCCTCAAATTACAAAACATACAATATTATAATACAATACGAATGAGTACAACAGCTGAACCAGAGTTAGCATTCATATCTTATGTAGTCGGGGATAGGGAGAAGGATGGATATATGACTCATGTCAGCTCTGGTGGAAAGGCCCGCCAGATGGTTTTTTTAAAGGCATCCAAGGTGGTAATACAATATAACTTAATTGTATTAACTTTGTTGAACATGGGGAGAATACTGTGGAAGAATGTACATTTTCTTCCTTAATAGGGAGAAAACTACCATAATTATTCATCACCAGACAGTGACATCACTAGGGTTTTAGTGACACCTGATGTGGTAATTCATGGTGTCACTCTCCCACTGAACTCTTCCCATACCACACTATACAGAATCTTTAGTAATGTTTTTGTACCAATTTACTTATATTATTTATTTATTTATTTATAAAGCGCTGTAAATTTACACAGCGCTGTACATACAATCTTTTAATTAGGCGGTTCCCTTCCCTCAGGCTTACAATCTAAAAAGACATGACACAAAAGGAGAAGGGAGTGGTGGAGGGGAAGGGGATGAGGGCCAGCAGTTCTTCTCTACCTCCGAGGCCTGGACCAAGGCAGATGGACTGGAGGGAGGGCTTGGCTTCTTAATGGATGGGTAAACTTCTTCCAGGGAGGCCTGTTGGAGTTAGCATGCCTCTCTAGTAGGATAATACATATAAAATACATAGCAATACAGGAAATGATTCAATAAAACAGGCAACAAAAGAACATCAAATAGCAAGTGAAAGTTATAAATCGTAATTCCCATATATCACTGAATGTAATGGTAATAGATTGTTGTTGTTGTTGTTGTTATTATTATTATTATTATTATTATTATTATTATTATGGTATTTATACCCGCCCTTCAGCCCTAAAGGCTATCAGAGCGGCTTGCCTCTCTATTCTTCTCCCACTTAGCCTGATTCCACTCACACCATCTCTTCAGCATTTTAAAGAGATACAGGCAAATGCCACAGCTCATTTCTGCCAAATGCAGATCTCTGAGGAGCAGTGGTATCACCCCTCTTAGGGTGTCACATGGTGCAGTCTGAACCCTCACCCACACCCCACTAGTGACACCACTAGTACAGACCGGCACTTTGTGCCTGCCTGCAGGTGAACTAAGGCTGAGCGTTCACACACTCTGAGCCCTAGTTCTACTGCCCGGGTGCATCTTGGTGTGCGCCCGTACACATGGGGAGTGCCATGATGATGTCCCTTGGGTGCAGCACCCAAAAAGTGCTATGCACAAAGGCTATCATCATGGTGAGGAAGTGCACCAATGGCACCCCTTCGGAGACACAAAAAGAACCTGCCCAGAAGCAGGTTTTTTTTTATCCCTATGGAGGTAGGGTTGCCATAGTTCTTTACTAAAAACCGGGAAAAAATGTAGGATAAAAATTTAGACTAAAATATAGGACAATTGTAGGATAAAATTTAGCCCAAAATGTAGGACATTTAAAGTCCGCCATTTTTCTTAAGTGTCTTATATTTTGGTCTAAATTTTATCCTACAATTGTCCTATATTTTGGTCTAAATTTTGTCCTACGTTTTGTCCCGGTTTTTAGTAGAGAATTATGGCAACCCTATATGGAGGCCACAGCATCTGGTTGCCATGGCCTCCTTGTGGGGCAAAAACAAGCGACATTTAGCTGCCCGTCTGCGTAGCCCCTTACATTCCTGTAAGACACACATAGTCCTAGAAAGGGGCCTGGAGAAAGGCGAGTTATTTAAAAAACAATGTCACATCGGTGTTCCCTGCATTTGAGATGATGCTTGAATTACATGACCAAGCTGCACATCTGCATTAATTGCTGAGTCTATGGCCTGTTACAGACAGGCCAAAATAAAGCTGCTTCGAGTCACTTTGGAGGTATGCTATTTCAATGATGCATGCGTCCTAAGAGTCCAAAAGCCGCACCAAAGGCACACTCCAGCTCTAAGGACTGGAGTGCAGCTTTGGTGCGGCTTTTGGACTTTTGGGACACATGCGTCATTGAAATACCATTCCTCCAAAGTGACTCGAAGCAGCTTTATTTTGGCCTGTCTGTAACAGCTGCACTGGGCCTCTTAACCCTTCTTGCAAGTGTTTATACACTGCTTACAAACATTTCTTCTGCACTGGAAAGGACAACATACTGGGACTATAATCCTAGAAAGCAAACCCCATTGAACACAATGGGACAGATTTTGCCTAAACACTGCATAGAATTTTGTATTAAATCTGTCTCTATTCACATTTTTGAAACCCAGACTGTCTGCAGCTGGAAGAAACAGCAGTGAACATGTTCAGGAGAGAAAAAGAAAGAGGAAAGTGAATCAGTTTTCTGGTTTTGTAAAAAGCACCATGAATACATAAGTGGATTTTTACTAGGTGAGCACTTTTACCACCAAGTATTAATGTTGCATTTTGAATTTGATCAGTCTGATGCAGTTTTTCTACTGGCAGTGTAAAGAATTACTGCTCTTGAAAGCAACTGGCTCAAGGCAGGAGAAAATCACTGAGTTACAAGGAATGCTGAATCAGGCCCCAAACTGAGCCTGCCAGATACTTAACATGCACTGAAAGCAAATTATAAATACAGTACATTAATCCAGGAAGCTGGAAGTGTTCCAGCATCTGTGGTATTCCGTTTGGGGACTTGATGCTCCATGGCATTTGAAACACAAACAAATACACAAACAGGAAACAAGACATGAAGTAGAAAATAAACCAGAGACAGAGCAAGGCTGGTAAGCCCCCTTTAAAGACTGATGTTTACTACATACAGTGATGAAATAAGCAAAACGGTGTTAAGGACACAGGTAGTTTTGATAGATATTCTCCATTAGCTCTGGTAGGAACTAAGATTCAAAGAGAACAAGTTATTCTTGGGATCTAGCAACTTATTAGGCTGCAGGGTAATGAATAAATTACTTTATGAAGTGTAAGAATCAGGTATTCTATGCTGGAAGTTGGTGAACCTGAGTTGAGGTTAATGGAGTGAATATGAGTTGAGGTTAATGGAGAATTTGATGGTAAATCCCTTGACTAGTCACCTTGTGAAGTGAATACTAGATAGCTGTTAGAATCTTCTCCTACCAAAAGAGGAAAGGGGGCCACAGCTCTGTCACCATTTCCCTCACCAACTTCATGAATGCTACACCCAGAGAAGGAATGTGGGTCCATGGAAATAATAGGTAGGAGCAGTAGATATTGTGTAAATTTACAGCACTA
>NC_056526.1:128376706-128557986 GCF_019175285.1 Sceloporus undulatus | reverse complement strand
TGCACATAAACTATAATAATAATAATAATAATAATAATAATAATAATAATAATAATAATAATAATAATAATGGGCAATTCTGGGAGGTTCAGCTTGAGACCTAGAGTTGATGCCCAGCTCATTCACTCACTCCCAAGAGTCAAGACTGAACTGCCTACAATGTCCATTGAGGTGAACACTCCCTCAGCCATTTTTGTCTTCTGCAGTGATACTTCAGTGTGAAATGCTGCATGCTTAAAAAAAAATAACAATCATCTTTTCTACTTTTTTTTTAAAAAAGAAATTCTAACAAAAGCAAAAAATATAGTGAATAAAAATGGCTCCTGACAAACAAGTAAATACCTTTTACATAATATCTGTAGGATAGAACAAGGTAAATGGTAAAGAAAAGGACAATTGCAGGAATTCATGGAATGGCTAATAAAATTTCTTGGCATTCTATTTAGAGTAAAAGGAGCTTCAAGTGAGCCTTCCAGAATGCTTTATTGATGATTCCAGGATTAAAAGCGTCCAGCATGTTTTGTTCTGTTTCAATAAGCTGTCTTTCATTGTAATACTAGTTTCCTTAACAGCCATTAATTATTCCTGAAAGCATCAGATTCCAGGAGTGTTTTCTTGCTGCTAGAGGAGACTGCATTTTAAAATGTTCTCATAGCTGGGAACTGAACAAATCGTGGCACCATGAATACCGACTGTAAAATGCACTATACACTAAGTTTTGGCAGTACACATGCTGAGTACAGAGTCAACATATTCTTTTTTTAATTGTACACTTTGATTTATTTATATAAACTATGTTTAGTTCAGCTGAAGTTATGCACATATTTACTAATGGCATAATATAAATTTAGTAATAGAGATATTTTGTGTTCCACAATGAAGATGATACTTGAGTATAGAATGAGACATCCATGCCACCATCTATGTAGAACTGGGAGCATATACAGTATGCCCTGGGTATCCACTGCGGTTTGGTTTCAGGACTCCCCCCTCCCCCATGGATACTAAAATCCTGGGTGCTTAAGTCCCATTATATACAATGGAATAGTAAAATGGTGTCACTTATATAAAATGGCAAAATCAAAGTTTGCTTTTCGGATTAATCCTCGATTTACATCCAAAATGGCAGCCACTGACTGTATATTCAGTATATTCAGCCTGTAACAGTGTTTTAAACCTTTTCTTTATGTATATATGTACAACTTATATGAGCCCTGTACTCAGTTTTGATGACATATACAAAGGTCGGGTATGGGACTGGTAGATGTAAATTCTTTTTTCTATATATATATTCATGGAATACAGAGTTTTCATCTGAAAATGAAATCATTTTTGTATGTATGATAAAGTTTGCAATTAGTTGAGGATTGCTCTCTTGCTGTGATCCAGTTTGTGTCCCAGCTGTTGGTGAACCTCTTAAAAAGTCTTCCTCAACAAGGTATTTTCCAGCTGTATTAGATTTCATCTCCCATCATCCCCAACCATGTTGAGGAAAATGTCTCTAATTAATACTAGACTTCTAGGATGAGGATGAAACAGGATTGCAGAAGTGAAAGTTGAATAAAACATTAAACAGGTAGGATGAAAGTGAATCATGAATCACAGAGAAGTCTACAAGACACAATGGTTTGAGAAAGACTAACAAGGGGAGAAAGTTGGAAGGTGGCAGTGCGGACAAGAAACAAGAAAAGTTTGAGGTTTGTTGAATGTAGCATTGAGGAGTGTGTTTGGACCTAATGAAGCAAAGCATCTAGAAGTAGAATATTTCCTAACTGGCAAAAGTTACATATCCAAGCCATACAAGTCTTACTGACATAAAAAAAGATTGGTGCTTGGACATTTGTAGCCAGAATAACACTGTTGCAACAGTGTTATTCTGGCTACAAATGTCCAAGCACCACGTAGTTGCAGCAATAGTGCTCCTCTTCATGATAAAGGCTGTATCTTTCTATTCTATGTTTTAATGTTTGACAGACCTTTCTATGACATTACAAAATAATTTTAATTCAAATTCTTCACTGCATGGACACTAAAGGCAACTGTATAATACACCTTGAATTTGTGAGTTTAATACAATTTTTTTTTAAAAAAATAGAGAAATGAACGATTGTCTCAGGTTTATGAACTTTCACTGCTACAAAATAGCACATTAATTCTAAATTCATAATACATTTGATGATCTAGTAAATGAACTGCAATATAAAAGATATAGCACTTCAACTGGGATAAGTTAATGAAGTTAAAGGATGTTCCCATTTCATAGAATCATAGAATCAAAGAGTTGGAAGAGACCTGAAGGGCCATCCAGTCCAATTTCTGCCATACAGGAACACACAATCAAAGCACCCCTGACAGATGGCCAAAAAACCTCCAAAAACCCTCAAAATAAGGAGACTGTAGTACAATGGGAGTGTCTTCCACTGTCAAACAGCTCTTACAGTCAGGAAGTTCTTCCTAATATTGAGATGGAATCTCTTTTCCTGTATGATTCCATGTGTCGTCTAAACACTATGCCCCCAATGTGGCCTGAAGCCGGTGCTTTTGGCCTTTGCATTTCAGGCCCTTGTTTCTGAAACAGCAGAAAACAAGCTTGCACCATCTTTAACATGTCATCCTTTCAAATATTTAAACAGGGATATCACACATTAGATATAAATACCTAAATAAATAAATAAATATTGTATATACTCATGTATAAGTCTAGAAATTTTAGTCAAAAAATTGACCCAAGAAATCTGAGTCAATTTATCCATGGGTCAATCTAAGTATTGTACATGGGTCAATGTAAGTTCTGTACTTTAACTCTCTCTCTCTCTCTCTCTCTCTCTCTCTCTCACACACACACACACACACACACGGAACCATCCCTTGGTGAAAGGGAAGAGTGTAATTTCTTGCTGGAATTTTGTAAATTCTTTGGCATTGTTTTCCTTTCCTTCATAGATCCTTTGTTATATGCCCCTAAATTTTACCCTTGACCTATTCATGGGTCATATCAAAATCCATAATTTTGGCCCCCAAACTGGCCCTCAACTTATACATGAGGTCGACTTACAGTTGAGTATATACAGTAATCTCTTAACCTTCTCTCCTCCAGGCTAAACATCCCCAGCTGCCTAAGTCACTCTTCATAGGGCACAGTTTCCAGACCTTTCACTATTTTGGTCACCCTCCTCTGGACATGGTCTAGCTTGTCAACATTCTTTTTTAACTGTGGTGGCCAGAACTGGACACAGTATTCCAGGTGAGGCCTGACCAAAGCAGAACAGATTGGTACTATTACTTCCCTTGATGTAGACATTATACAGCTGTCCCTCTACATTTGATTATTCACATATTGTATTAGTATGGTCTCTCTAGGAATATCTAGGTTCTCCAGTGCAACTCTATGCTTGCATTCTGTAGTATCATGCCAGATCTGAAAGGCAACCTAGAAAACTTTACAAGTACAGTATGCTAACAAGGTTTGGCTTTGCTACCTTGGCAACCAGCAGATGCCACAAGACTTGGGTTAGAAGTCTTTGAGACCAAGTCCTGATTCTTCAGGTAGAAGTCATGCACAGCCAACAGATGCTAACAGCGGATAAAGAGAAAACTAATGGAAAGCAAAGGTTGACACTTCTCTCAGAAAACCAACAGGAAAACCAAATATGAAACGCATAACCAGCCAATCTTGGACTGGAAGTGGCACAGACCCTGTTTGGTGACTTGGCACATAAACCAAAGAAAATCCAATCCCTGATCACAGTAGTACACAGAAAGTCCACCTCATACTGAATATTTTGGCAGTAGAAATACATTACAGAAAACACAGTCGATTTCTAGCTTTGTAAGAACTTCAAGGTCTTGCTCAACATTAACTTTTGTGATACAGTGTTGTTTTTAATACTCAAATGTATCAGACTGTATAATTAGTCTATGACAGGAGTAGGCGACCTTTTTGAGCCAGGGGCCGGGTTGCTGTCCCTCAGACAACTGGGGGGGCTGAAGCCAAAAAATAAATAATTAAATAATTTTTTAAAAAAATAAATAAAAAAATAAACGGGGACAAATGTAGGACAACATTTTCAAATGGTGGAAACCTTTTTCAAAAAAGGGGAGGACACACAAAAAATTTTGCTGATTTTTTAAAAAAATGTTAATATAAATGCATGTTTCTGAGGCATCTATAGACAATTGCCCCCCTTTCCCCTGCGCGCGAGAGGCCAAAGGCCCTGGCGGCAATCGGCGGCAGGACCGGGCTGGGGCCGGTCCCAAGGCCTTGCCGGGCTGCATCCGGCCTGCGGGTTGCCTACCCCTGGTCTATGACATGCCTCTCTCTGTGTCTCTGTCTCTGTCTCTTTCTTTAAGCTTTGTACTACGTGTGGCTTTCAAAATTATACCCACCTTTCAAAAAATCTAGCAGCTTAGCACTGCTACTGTGTTAGTGGCACTCAAGCCTCCCTGAGGTCACCTTAAGTGTTCACTGAAAAAAACTAAGCACAAGAAATTATAAGCATTAACACAATGCAGTCTGTGTTGTGTACACAATACTACACACACACACACAAATATACACACACACATATATCTTCTGTCCCCTGAAGATGTAGCTAAACTTGTTACATATGCAATAAAAAACTATGAGCTGTTCCACACATTATTATTAGACTCACACCACATGTCAAGGCAATTTATTGGCCTGTATTGGTGCATGCGGTGCTCTGAAACACTTGCAAATGCTGCCTAATGAACAATTTTCACATCAATCTGATGGCAACTTCGACGTTTGCAATTTTTTCTATGAAACATCCCTCCCTGCCTACAAAACACATACTGACCTTGCTTCTGCTGTATACCCAACTTGTACATCACAAAGTTGTCTCCTGATTTTATACCTAATATAGACCTAAATGCCTTGCCACTATTTAAAGCAAAATAGCTGCTACTCTACCCCCTATAAATAGTCAAAGTAAACAAGACAAAGAAAATCAAACTTGCCAAGAACAAAAAATTCACATGACAGGAACATTTAGGATAACTATATGCCTTTAACTACTGGGAATGGGTAAACCTGAAATCTTTGGGAGAGCTATTTCATGTTATACCTGAATGTTGAACTAAGCCATATACCTACAAGAATCCTCTACTTTTCGACAGATAGTTTTTTGATGATCAATTCTTTTGACACTATTTAAATATTACCAGAACCCATTTATTTGACACATGAACTGCTTTTTTTATAAATATAAGTACAAATTACAAATATAGGTATGAATACCTGTACAATGCTGTATTATAAGTACACAATGCCAACACAGAGTTCTACATTATATAGTAGACTGACTGAAAAAAATGATGAAGCTATGCACAATGCTGGCCATGTACTGCCTTTTTTTTTTTTGACTCGGCATCATCTTTTCATTCAGTCTGTGTACTGTATACTGTAGAAATCATTCATCGTGTTATGATGTACAGATTTCTGAAATCCAAAGTACTCCAGAATCAAAAACATTTTGAGTTACAACACAAGCAGTGCAGTACATACCTGCCCTGCACTTGCAAGGCTGGAGAGAGAAATGGCTGAAGAGACATGCAAGGATCTGTGAAATGGTGAGAATCCACTCCTCCTGCCATGTGACAGATCCTCAGTCTCTCTCCAGCTTCATTATGTTTCAGTATGTAGAGGCAAATACAAGTTCAGATCCACCTTTTGCTCATACTTGTTATTTAGATATTCTGATAATTAATTAAAGATCATGAACGTTGAGGAGATCAAGAATAAGTAGCATTAGCAATTTGTTACATAAAAAGCAGAAGATATTGCAACAATGGAACACCTATTAATAAGAACACCAATATATGGAGACCTAAATAAAAAATAAATAAAAAAATAAATTTTTTATTTCTATCCCGCTTTTTGCCAGGCAATCAAAGCTGCATACAACAGGATAAAATACATCCATATACCCCCCCCTTAAAACAAGATTAAACAATATAAGATTTAAAACTACATATTAAAACTGACTAAGCTAAATAAAAATCATCATGGGCAGAATTCACTGGATGGGAAGTCTTATTTGTGGCCGAGCATTTTATTCTGGGAAGGCTTGCCAGAAGAGATCCATCTTAATGGCATTTTTAAAGCTCTTTAGATTGGTAATTTGACGGATCTCGTCCGGCAGGCCATTCCATAAGTTGGGAGCGGCTGCAGAGAATGTCCTCTGGGAGGTCGCTGTCAACCTGGTCTTTAAGGGCTGTAATAAATTCCTTCCAGAGGACCTGAGTGTACGGGGCGGATTATATGGAAGCAGGTGATCCCTTAGATAGGTTGGACCCAAGCCATGTAGGACTTTAAAGGTGATAACCAACACCTTGTACTAGCATTTGGAAAGGTTAACATTTTGAGACTACAGCTGCCAGAATCACTCAGCCAGCACTCTCATCTGCAGTAGACAAATGCAATTTACTGGCAAAGCTAATGGAATCTCCTAACCCATGCTCGCCAGAGGCTAGTCAAGAAGATTTAGGCTGAGGAGGAAGTCCTGCTCCAGAAGCAAAGAGAAGCTGTGCCAGCAGGGCAGAATTTCTGCAGCAGACGTCCTATATGTATGTTGGATATACCATGGGTATAAATCTACAATGGTGGGTATGTGTGCCAGTGACAGGTCTGGAACGGTCATTCTTGAGGTCAGCTAAGAGCAGCCATAGGTCATATGGATTATTTTTGTTGTTGTTACATAACCTCAAGCTAACTTCAATTTATGGAAGCCCTACTATAGTGGTTTCTGGCCAAACTCACTCCTGCAGAAAGGTTTGTCATTGTCTTTCTCTAATGCTGAGAATGTGTCACTTACCCAAAATCATCCAGTGGGTTTCTATGGCTAAGCAGGGATTTGAATCTTGGGGTCCGACATGCAAATAGCTACACTACCCTGGTTCATCCATCTTTTGGATTGCAAGGCCCTTCCAAGGCCAGATTACGTATAGAGTTGGTGTGGGTATTTCTTCTTCCATTGACCTCAGTGGGAAGGAGAGACAGAATGCAGGAACTGAAAAGGTGAAAATCACTTATTATACCCCCACAGTGAAGCAGCAGACCTCTGGAAGTGGCAGTAAAAGGGATTTTTCCCCTCTCCCAGGTACATAACATTTATCACTAGGTTTTGAGTTAGAAATGGAAGTATGAGGAACGAGTGAAACCATTTTTTGGAAAGAGGTGATTAGAAAAATGGAAAAGTCTACCGAATATAAAGTACAGTCCACTCTCCATATTGGTGGACTTGCCATCTGCAGATTTAACCATCCACATAGAGCAAGCCTGTTTTTGTGAATGGTGGGTGCACACACTGTGCCGTCATTACAATGAATGGGACTTGAGCATGCATGGATTTTCATATCCAAGAGAAGGGGGTCTAGAACAGATCCCCCATAAATACAGAGGTCCAGTTGTAGAAACTGAATGAATGTTGGAGGTTGAAGACTATTAATTATGCTTCTCATTAATATGGCTCCTGAGAAACACTACCTGCACTACAATACTTATGAGAGCCCTTTATTCCAGATGTTAGAAGTTATTACTACATTTCATATGTTAACTGCTGATTATTCTTGATCTCAATCACATTCAAGTGCTTCAGTCTTTAAACTGTTTAGATTTTTGCCTTGTGCTATCTGATAAATTCAGTATGGAGTATTATGAACTATAAATAAATCCTAATAATATTAGCACATAAATTTTTGTGATACAATAATGTGCTCACAAATTGGCAATATTTAATATTGTTGAAATGGAGGGAGTACTCTTCATAACACCAACTAATATCAGCTTCTTTCTAGTCTCCAGAAACCAGTTTCAGTACAAATATCTTACAGCTCTTAAGCAACATATGGAAATTCTTCTAGGCAGTTAACGTTTCAGGATTGTAAAGAGCTGACATTTTTAAAAGTACATTTATTGCCTGATATTCTGACATATGGATATGCAAAGTAGGCTCACCCTGTCACACACTTGTGCCTGAGGACAGGTACGTATTTAGAAGTGAATAGGAAGAGAAGGGGACAGGTTGGCTGATGACAATCTGATAGTCAAGGTAGTATACTAGGTGGTAATCCACAGTAATTTTCCAAACCAAGGAAGTCATTCTGAATCTTCATATTTGTTGATAGTATCAGACTAGTCCTCCAATAGTTATCTGACTTTCTAGGCAACTAGCACTATGACATGTTATGAGGGGTTTCATCTACACTGGAGAAATAATCTTGTTTGACACCACTTTAACTGCCACAGCTCAATGATATGGAATTCTGGGAAGTTTAGTTTTGTGAGACATTTACAATTCGGTCAGAGCTCTCTAGTGTCAGAACAAACTAGAATCCCCAGAATTCCATAGCAATGAGCCATGGCAGTTAAAGTGGTATCAATTCATATTATTTCTGCAGTGCGGATGCAGCCCAAGTCTCTCAGCTGAAATGACATGCGCTTTTCTTCTTCAGCCAATACTCCCAATAATGGTGATAGCAGAGACTAAGGAGAAAAACAGACAGCCCCTTTATGGCGGCTTCCCAGAGGCTTAGGGGCATGTCTTTTAGACAACACATGCCCCCAAGCCATCAGGAAGCCGCTGTGTAGTCGCACACCCAACCATATAGCAGGCAGCTTTGCAGCACTCCAACAGTGCAGCCTTTATATGCTGCACACCACAGCAGTGCCGTAAAGCCATGGTAGCGGCAGAAAAGTTGGCTTTTTGGGGCAGCAAAAAGCCAGATCAGGGCCATGGCGTGTACTTGCCACGGCCCTAATCCAGCCATCAAAGGGGCAGCAACAAACCGCCCCTACAGAACCATCTGTTTTGGCCCACACTTCGAGATCTATAAAGCTCCCGGCTAAAAGTCCATATAGACTGACACTCCCAAAAGATTTTGGAGAAGAGAACCTAATGCAACCTAATCAGTGCAGTTGCAGGGGAATGGTGATCAGCAAACAGAAGTAGGTAATATAGAGTCCGTGACATTTCCTGGAGTGACTAGAACATCATATGGCCATAGTCTACTTCGTTCCTATGATTCTGTTTAGCTGCACACGAGATCCTGTTCTGATACGAGTGATGTTTTTTTCAAGCTAAAAGATACAACTCTTTGATCACCTCATCATCTCCCCACTCCCCAAAAGAGCAGTAAGTAGTTTTACTTGTTCTGCTCAATGAAAGAAATGTCACTGCACTATTGGACAAAGATGCAGCAAAGGGTATAGGTCTTGGTTAAGTAACTTCTGGTAAATATGGGTGATACTTGTCTGCTGACTAAAAACAAAATTGCAGTTTAATACATCAATTAATTTCCAACCTCTGAATAATAATTAAATGTCATCAGTATTTTGCTATTAGATGAACCAAGAAAACCTTTTAATTCATTTTCCTTTCATCACATACATGACAGGCACATTCTGAAGCAGGCTGCCACAATAGATTGAGTATATACATGGATTTTTAGTTCTTAGATTTTAATTAGCAACATAGATACATTGAAGGATCTGCCTCAAATATTTAAATTATTTTTAAGCATTCAAATTCAGTAGCAGCGACAGTCCTCATTATCAATGTCACTCTTCATTATCATTTTATGCTACATCACTTTCCAATATGTAACAATCTTTAAAGTAGTCATGATATATAGTCTAAACCTGGCTGGAACTGATGAAAAAAAGGCTGAAGTAAGGATCTAGCTAGCAAGTATTTGACAACAGTCACTGCAACCTCAGTTGTAGTGTCACTCATTGGGGAATCTACATATCAAATATAATGGCACTTAATGACTTTAGAAGCATTTTGCTTTTTCAGTGTTACGAAAATCAACTCCCAACCTTTTCCAAAGTCTGTTCAAATCAACAGTCTACTAAACACAGCTTTTGAAAAATGCCAAGGACACCTACTGTTTGAAAAACGATTAGACAGTACTAAATATACACACAAAAACACACATACAAAACAAAGCCTTAAGTGTTATATGGGGGCTCTATGCTTTTCAGAATGCGTCATTGGAGTAATGCCTAGGGTGCTGTAGCATTAACTGGCATCTGTTGCATGAAATTGGGTACATCAGTTCTCTTTATTTTTAATGCTAGCTATTCATCACCATCAGGTGAATGTAATACAACTAGAAATGAAATGGTGGGGTAATACGAAGGAAATGTACAGAATGTTTTTATTTGCTGATTATCCCAAAGTATGCTTCACATGAAGGATATATTTTGAGTTAATGAATCTGTAAAGTAGATGTTTTAAATGGGATCATGGTTTTACCACACATGGTTCTCACTATGATTGGACACAGCAGGTACTCTCCTGAAAACAGATGTTCAAAGTTTTTGTGTATTTCATTATCATGTCATATTGGTAGTCATCAACAGTACAGTCTGTTACAACAGATTACCCCAAAACACACTTTTTTTGCACTTTAAATTCCACTTCAGTAGTATACAACCCAGAGGTATGCACAAATGGCAAAGTGGAACTAAAAAGACAGTCATGAAAACTATATAAATCAGTTATGGAAAGAAGTGTAATAGAAAGGTGTTTATTGCTAATAACTTTAGCTCAAACAAATTGGTATAAAACATTATACTAAAAGTAAAATTTCCATATATCATCATGAAACATATTTCATAAAGCAAAAGCCAAGATGATTCAAAGGGCCCAAAATTTTAGAAGACAGGAAAAGAAACAGTTAATCTATTAAAAACAGATAAACCTCATCACTACCACTAGTGAGAGTTTCATGGAATAATGATAACATTATTCAGCTACTGTAAAGAAAATCATGTGGGTGGTGACTAAACTAAACTATGCCATAGCACAAATGGTGTTCCCATTAGCCTTAGCCAGTACAGTTAATGGTGAGGAAAGATGGAAGTTGCAGTCCAGCAACATCTGGAAGATCACACATTCTCCAGTTCTGTATTATACAACTCAAAATCTATTTATACTGAAGTTAAAACTGACTGACATGGAGGCCATTTGACATTCAATGATGGATGTTTGTGCTAAGTATCAAGCTGTTTTGTGCAGATGTGCACCGATTGTCCATGCCACCATAACACTGCATACTATTTTGGATGTTTGAGCTGCTCTTGCAGTATCTAAACAGTAAGCAGTGGATTTCTGTGGTTAGCAATGGCACACAAATAAATTAGCATAAAATGTAGGATTCATGTCAATTATATTTCTAGGAGAAATTTGTAAGTCGAGTTCAAGGAAACTTCATGGCAGAAATGCCTTAGGATTCAGCCTAGGTCAGTATGGTACAAGGTAGTATAGTGAAAACTCTGTCCCAGGTCCCTTTCAGCTCATGAAGTCCCTGTCATCTAGCTTTGGATCTCTCTGGCAGAGAATTCTGAGAACTTCATGAAAACACAAGCCTCAGGATTCCATACGATGAAGTCAGGGCAGTTAAACTGGAATCCAACAGCTATAATTGTGTAGTGTAGATACTCATATGCGATTCCCTCTCTCTTTCCACAGAAATACGTTTCACCCACTTCAGTGGGAGTTATTCCAAGGTAAGCTAGTAAAGGACTGTGGCCTGCTCTGCCATAAATTCACATTATGAGAGGTTATATCTCAGACCTGGGTGAAGTTACTGGCTGTGTTGGCTGCAAAGATTCTGGAAGTTGTAGTCAAATATTTTTTTTCTAAACTCTGCTAGATTAGAACATAGTAAGGGAATGCAAAATGATAAAATACCACCACTTCAAAGTTCATCTCCGAACTTACTGGACAAGAGCACCTTATCAAACTGGTATCCATGAAGTGAGGAGCAGTCCAAGCCTGAGCAGAAAGAGCTAATCGCAGTCCATGGATAGCTTTGATTTGGGGCCAATAGGGAGGAATGGAAGAAAGAAACTAGAAGCGTGTCTAAAACAACCAATTAGTCTGTTAGGGTCAGTTAGGAACAGAGGAACTGATGAGATCTGAATTAATAGAGGCTTGGTGGCCATCTGTCGGGGATGCTTTGATTGAGAGTTCCTGCATGGCAGGGGGTTGTACTGGATAGCCCTTGTGGTCTCTTCCAACTCTACATTTTGGGGAGCTGGGGATGTGGAAAAAAATAGGAAGTTTAATCTTTAACCTACTTGCTATGTATTTACGGTTTTATTTTCTAGAACTCTGTCCAAATGTTTCCATTTAAGAACTGATAATGATTCACAATGATCAAAACACCTACTTGTCTAGTATAATGGTCACTTGGAGGCCCAGATCCAGGGAGAGATCCTGGGGGTAAAAAGGGAAAGGTGTGTGGTAAGAGCCCAAGGTAAGTCAAATTCAATTTTTTTTTGCGGCAACCCAAGGGCTGGACTGAAGGGCCAACCTGGATGTGGATCCATCACAGTATCCTTTTGCCTAAACTTTGCACTATGCTTAGGGGCCTTTGATCTCCGCTAGAATAAAACAAACTTGAAAGACATGCTGAGCATGTACGGCTCCTAAATGACTTGAGGGCATAGAGAATCAATGGAGGATGTTAATGCTTAGCACTCCTGAAACATAGGCCAATTACTTGGATGCCATTCTTGTGCAGCAGATTTTTTAAAATAAATAAACAAACAAATAAACTGAAATAGCTTGCCAAGGTCAGCCAGGAAGACCAAGTCCAAGACAGAAATAGACAGGAGAGTCCCGTATCGTTGCCTTAGCTGCAAAATCATATTTCAGTCAAAAGTGTATTGATCCTGTAAAGTCTATGTTGAGATTAAAATCAAGTGCAATGGAAACGAGGGTTTTTGTTCATTCCCAGTTATAAACATCCGCTCCAATACCAAGAAGTTCTGTTTTTGCC
This sequence comes from Sceloporus undulatus, assembly GCF_019175285.1. Taxonomy (NCBI): domain Eukaryota; kingdom Metazoa; phylum Chordata; class Lepidosauria; order Squamata; family Phrynosomatidae; genus Sceloporus; species Sceloporus undulatus. The sequence goes on along the minus strand of NC_056526.1, from coordinate 128,545,173 downwards.
TGAGCTCCACTGTTAGTTGATTGTATGGCTTTTCATTGGTCATTATGCACATACATAATGAGATAGTTTAGAGACAATAACCAAGACTAAGCATGAAATTCATTTATGTTTCATATACACCTTATACAAGTAGCCTGAAGGTAATTGAATACACAATATTTTAAATAATTTTGTGCATAAAACAAAGTTTGTGTACACTGAACCATCAACAAGCAAAGGTGTCACTATCTCAGCCACCTATGTGGCCAATTTTGGATTTTGGAATTCTAGATGAGGGAGATTCAACCTGTCCAGCAAACATTAATAGGAGTCCTTCAAAAAGTTAGAGGGTTGTCTTGTCACTGGAAATGACATGGACAGCATCAGTTTCCTGCTGGGAATGATGAGACTGTAATCTGCACCTCTTTTGGGAAAAGATGTTCCATTGTGGCAGACCGGAATTTGCTGTTGTAATTGTCACTGCTGGTGCTGATTTCCATAAGCACTTCAAGGACCCACAAGCCTTCCAAGAGCCTTCCAAGAGTACTCAGCTCAGGCCCTCACAAAAGCTCAAGAACATTTGTTTACAATAAGGAATATCCTAGATAACATGCATTTTAAATACAACAGATTATGTTTTCCCCCTTAAGCAAACATAGAAAAAGCTTGCTGGATAGACCACAGGTCCATTTGCTTCAACATTTTGTCAGCATCATTGGCCAACCAATCTCCTCATTTTAATGTCATCAGTGTAGATATAAATGTGACACAAAGCAAGAGAAAGGTGTGATGCAGTCAGGGAGCAAGGAGCGGCCTCTGGCTGCTCCAGTCATGATTAAGCTGTGATCAGGCGGTGTCTGTGGTGACTGCATGACCCACTATCAAAGCAGGTTGCCGTTGCGGTTCCAAACGAGCTGCTGGTAGGAGCATTTTTTGCTGCTCCTTTTTCGGGCAGCCTTGGAGTGGCTTCTGGTTGCTTTGGGGGTGTGAATCATCTGAAGCCCATGTCCTCAAGATGACCAAAAGCCACTCCTTTTAGCTTGTCTGTTTCAGGCCAAAATCTTCTTGAATTTACTATAAGCAAATTTACTATAGAGTAAATGTCCCCTCAAAAAGCCAAAAACTAAGATAATTCCAACTAATAATACCAACTAAAATAGACCTACTGATTCAAGGGGGTTTATGTAAATGTTCATGTACCAGTCAGCTACTGAATCAATAGGTCAATTCTTCCTGAGCAGGGGGGAAATACTTTTTTTTTCCTCCAAGGGGACATGGGATTGTGTCCACTATGCTTTAAGGCATTCCTGGGTTCCTAGGAGGCATTTTGAGGCAACCTTTTTTTAATTCACAAAATTCACAGAGGAGCCTCCAAATATGGTGGAAATGTTCTCCATAAGCCCCAGAAAACATTTGAAGACAAACATGATTCCCGTCCCCTCAGGATTATGTGTACTATAGAGTACATCCCTCCAAAGTCTCCTGGGGGGCAATGTTCCCCCACTCGCCTTCCATATTTGCCCACTCCTGATTTAGGTCAAGAGGTTCTGCAAAGAAAATAAACAGAATGAACCCTTCATGTGTAAAAACTAGAAGGGCCTTCCAAACCTAGGGTTCTAATTTATAGCCATGAAACCTTCTAAAATATGGTTCCTCAAATGTGACTATTAAGCATATCAAATAGACAGATCAGTCTGTCACCATGACAGTTTCTCATGTGATCGTTTACAAGTCTACTTCTGCATCAATCTACATGAAAATACAATACATACACATACACAAATTTGTATTATGTTAAAATGCAGTTTTCACATCTTGCACTTGGTTAATACTTGGATACAAGACTGCCAACAAATATCAGGTGTTGTAGGCTGCATTTCAGAGGCAGGAATTGGCAAACAACCTCTAAGTATTCCTTGCCAAAGGAAACCCTATAAAATTAATGGGGTCGCCATAAGTAAACAAGTGACTTGTAGGTACATACACCAAGACATACACACTTTGCCTTAAAACACACATCTTTGTCTGTACTTTGTGATAAAATATTTGCATATTTTTAACACCCAACATGCATATTGTGCATTTCAAGCACCAACATTTATTTATTTATTTTATATTTAGAACGGCATCGAAATTTGCAAAAAAACAAAGGGTAATTGTGTTTCGATCTGGGATGGGAGAATCATGTCTTTTCTCTTAAAAATGTGGAATGAATAAAAGCCTTATACATCTCTGCTACACTGGTTGCTGGTCCTTGTGAAATTTCCAGGAAGGAAAGAATGTTGCCAGTGGGCACAAATATGGGCTCAGTCCTTAGCATATTGAAAAAATAATTTAAAAATCCACCCCACTTCAGATAGCCTGGCAAGCACTGCTGTGTATAACATTGGAGTGCATTCAGTTCACTGATTTCATTTGCAAGGTGCTTTAGCTGGAAAAAAAAAATACATTTTATAGGGGGTTATTGCACAGATTCCAAGTCCTAATCAGTTCAAGCTTTATTATTCCATATCCATTCAATCCCCCATAGCTTTTGCTACCTGTCTACCACAGGCCTTGAAGATCAAGCAATTTAAATGGAACAATTTCCCCAACACTTTGTTTCCAAAGGTACGAGCCAGTAATGTAACCCCACAAATACTAATCAGCTATTCCATGAGAATTAACTATATTTTACAAGCAGGTTATAGACACATGCAATACAATATTGCTGGTTAAAAAACAAAGCCAAAAAAAATCTACAATAGCCTATTGCTTAGATTGCACCAAACTATAAATAATAAATTATGTACTGTATAAATATTAAATAATGTCTCTTGTAAAAAATGTTAAGCAGCATTTTCAAAATGTATACTAAGAGCTAGCTTATTAGGAAACTAAAAAATGCATTTTATTGATGCCCATTTTTAGTCATTTCTTTCAAGCTGTTTAACCATAAAGGAGCTTAGTTTCTAGCCTATGAAATAAATCACATTCATATTCTCTCTCTCTCTCTCTCTCTCTCTCTCTCTCTCTCTATATATATATATATATTCTGATTTTATCTTCCTCTTTTTTGCTAGCACCATATAGACAGTCTCTAGTGGATTCCAAGTGCCTCACCCAGAATGTTAAGGCCATGCATAGTCTTTTTACAGCAGATACAAAAGTAGCCACTGAACAATTAGTTTTACTTTTTAAAGAATAGGTGAAGAGATTGTTCCTAGAGAGCTGCATAATAGAATAATTGTAAGTACACGATGGTGAGTTACTTCTATGGGGCTTGGACAAGGCTTAGAAAACAGGTTTGTTTTTGTTTAACCCCTCCACACCCAAATTCCTCAGTCCAGCATGGACATATTGGCTGGGGGATTCTGGGCACTGTCATGCAAAAAAAAATTATCTTTACTAAGTTCAAGGCACTGGGCAGTGCAGGAACTAATTTTCAGAAACTAGAGGAGCTCCTTTACACTAAAATGGTACAACAGCAGAACACGCAGCTGCTAATAAATATAAATATAAATTAAGCTTAACAGCAATATACAGAATGGTGCAAACATGATAAGACACTCATGTGGGAGAGGAAACTTGAGAAATTCTACATGTTTGGCATTCTGAGGCAACACCTGAAAATTTAAAATACACTTCAGGTTTGTTTTTTTAAAGCAGGCATTCAAAACCAGCTGTGCACTCCAATTTTATGGTCTTTTTTAACAACACCATTCAGAAGATAATGTGATGGACGTAGGCCATTATATGACATACACATAGAAAACTATGAGTAACAGTACATATATACAAAGCATGCTGACAAGTGCAACAATTGAATCAGCTCTCATGTATTCTTCTCTGTTTAAAATACCTGCTATAATCCAAATAAATTTATGTCATTGTGACATTGGCAGCCCATTTGAATGTCAAGATTGATCTACCAATTTATAATTACCTCTGATTGGCCTTCAAAAATGGTTCATTCTTTATTTGAAGATCTGCCAGAAGCAGCTATTCAAGCAGGTGGCATCCCACCCCCACTTAAAAAAAAATCTGAAGGCAATTAAAAGACCATTTTCAGTATAGTCATTAAATGACAGCTGAATACGCTACTGACTGGGAGATGTCCCAAGCCTTTATTCTGAAAGCTCAAGCATCATCTCTCCAGCACAACTCCCTGTTACCTGTCTACCTTTTCTCACCTTCAGTTGTGCTTTTTCCAAGCCATCCATTTTGTTTGCATCCTTTTACCTTCCTTAAATGCCTCCACAAGACCTTGGCAGGTTTACTTACATTTTCTACAGTTTGATGTTTCCTCCTGGGTAACATCTCCAAGATGCTTCAGTGATTTTTCCAACACTGAAGTGCCTTATGTGCAAGGAATCTGCACTGTTTGAAGTAGCTGTTTAAAGCCATAGGTTTTTCAGAAGTTCAAGGCATTACACAAACAAACAATAAATTAAAAAGCTGTTTACTTTAGCATATGAAAGGCTGACGTGGAAGACAAAAAACTAAACAGAACTGCTTATTTGACACATGCTAAAGATATACTTTTGGCAAGGCAGAAACCCAGTGAACTTTTGACTATTCTGCGGCCAAAGACCACACTAAAGCTTTTTGGGTTTCTGATACACATGACAGCAGAGGTTTCTTCAGGCATCTCACTAAAATCAATCCATACTATGTGTACATGTGTGAAGCTATCCCTCATAATAAAGTGAATGGAACCCCTTCTTACGTATTAACTTTGTTGGTCCATGGGAGACTCTGGTTTTGTTCTAGGGTAAATATTTATACCTGTACTCCAAATATTTATAACAGAGCTGTGGAAAAGCTCTTGTCATGCTTGTGGGTGAGGGGATCTGAAAGGTATACTCCAATTATTAACTTTTGCAAGTCCTTTTAAAGAAGAAATAAAAACCTAGAACACATCCTAGATACAATTTAGTTATCAAAAGGCTACATATTGTGCATGTCACAAATCAACATATTCTAATTAACTTTGTGAAGACTAGAGCTGCATAAATTCAAACACTCTGCAATGAGTGAGCTTTGATGAGATCTATATAAAGCTCTTTGTTAAATGTTGTTGTTTTGTGCCTTCAAGTCATATCTGGCTTACAGAGACCCTAAGGTGAACCTACCATGGGGGTTTCTTAGAAAGATTTCTTCAGAGGTGGTCTGCCATTGCCTTCCTCTAAGGCTGAAAGGATGTGATTTGCCTGAAATTACTCCACTGGATACTATGGCCAAGCCAGGATTCAAGAGTTCTCCTGAAATCCTAGTCCAGCACTCAGACCACTATAACACACTGGATTTTTATTAAATATTATATGCAGTTAAATTAATATATGAATGACAGGGCATTAATTGCTACTGAGGACACACTGATGTGCCTTGAGATTATGACTACTACTGACAAAGCTGTACATCATGTTGTCTGTACTTTTTAAATGCCTTCTCAGTAACCACTGTCTGAAACTTTGTTCATTCCTCCTTAACATCATGCCCAAACTTCAGGAAAAGTAGGGATGCTTTTAGCTTTCTTAAATCAGTTGTTTTGGGAAAATTTTAAACACATTAAAAATGTTATCTGATTGAACAACAGTATAAAATTATTATTATTATTTGAATTGTGGGCATTTTCTAGAGCCACTTGTATTTCCAATTAAGGCTTGGAACATGGACAAGTTGAATCTCCAAGCCAGTGGATTCAGGCCCACACAGTGCTCATCTCTCAAAGTATGTATATCTAGATATGGGGCCAGAATAAGATATTATGCTGCCTGATGAATTGGACAAGATGCACATTTCAGTTACAGATACCCAAATTTTACCTTCAGCAGGTTAAGGGATTTAGCAGGAGAGCCCATACTACACACAGCACAGTCCCCCAATACCTTGCCACTGCTTCCTACCCTCCAATATCTGCCACCTGAGGCAGCCATATTATTAAAGCCAGGTCTATCTAGATACAACCCTTTAAAAGTGATTTATATCGACACAAAATGATCAGTCAAAATAAAAAAATGCCACTCAGGTTCACAGACTATGTTTTTTTATGATGTTTAACATAATCAGACAGACTGTTTTTTCTTTTTTTTTCATGCTATATTGTCAAGTGGAGGGTATTTTGCTAAATGATCTCCTCGTGCTTCTTATTAGCTTATCTCCTTTTTTTCCAAAAGTAAACAGACTTGAAAAATAAATTGATTCTCTGCTGTTCTTTGTACACAGAAATATGTGCTTTATATATAACACCAATTGTGTTGCAGTTTCCAGGCAGACAAGAGAAATTTTATACAAATTTTCTACTTGCAGATCAGAAGGAAGGTATAACGCAAGCAGTTGCACAATTCTTTGCAGCTGCCATTGCAAATCGTAAAAAGTTTGTTAAACAGATGTAATATAATCTCAAAATCTGTATAGATGGCTTGATTTAACGGTAAAATTTGTAAATGAGGAGGTATGGCCGTATTTTACCATGCCATCAAACTAACCTAGTTGGGGACTAAAGTCTAATGAAGTTACCCCAACCAGTTGCATCTGATTAATGACACTTTGTAGTTTAACTCTTGCTTGGACGGGGGATATGACTGTGGTTTTGAACTAATATGTCTTGAATGTGGTGCTCTATTATACAATATGATAGAGTTGTTTGCGAGATGCTGGCAGCCTACTCATTGTTGTGTGTTTACCTGATCGTGCAGTACTAGCCTTACTTTTTATCCTCACTTTTTATAAACTATCATTTGTTTATACTCTCCAATCTGCCTATATATGAACCTATGGTATAAAACTAAGTTATGTTTTAAATTGAAATTTTGTAATTGTGCTGGCCAAATGGCTGTAATAAAGTTATTGTTATTGTTGTTGTTGTTATTGTTATTATTATTATTATTATTTATTCTCTGCAAAGTGTGACGGTGCCATCTCCAGACAGAATTCTACAAATTAGTGGAGACTGGCTGTGAATTAATTCACTGGGAAATGGTACTGAGAGAAATGATAATAGAAACAGAGGACTGGGGAATTAAATAGATCCTAGAAGTGGCAACTCTGTTTCACAGTTCAGCAAAACAAAGGTGCTGGCACTGCCAAAACTTCATAATAAAAATGTGACCAAGTAAGATGATACTAAGAACATTAATTTCAAGATGGAAATCTGTGGGTGGTGAGCATCCTAACACCTGGAAGTCCCACAAAGATAGTGCTAATCTCCAAGCCAACCACTGCCTATTCATGTAGATGAGATAGACTTTAGCAATTAAACTCTCACTTTGAGGAAGGGGCATTTTAATATATTTCCTGTTCTACTTTCTGATCTTTGTGCTACTGTGGCCTAAGAAGATACTGTCTTGAGGGGACTTAAGATGGGGGGATACCACACTGAGGGCAGGGGGGATCTACTGAGTGATGGGAAGAAAGGAAGGAAGGAAGGAAGGAAGGAAGATAGATGTGCATCTGCACAGCAATCCCATCAGCAAGGAACAGGAGCTGATGAACAATAAATTCCAGAGATTGCAAAAATTACTTAGTAAATAGCATGGAATTTCTACAAGGAAGATAGATGGGAAATCTACCTGCAAAAGTCCTCAAAAAAGGGGCGTTAACTGAAAAAATGAATTCCTATGGAACATAAAAATAAAAGGCTAAATTGGATAATGGAAAGAAAACAGCTAAAGGAAGTGTATGTGTGCTTCTAATTATTATTTTTTGCCTTCCTGAGTAGTGAACAAAAATCTAGGGATGATGCTAAAATGTTCCCATTTTGAGGCGAGGCAGACAGACAGACAGAGGGCTGAATATTTGTGTCTGTCTTTTTTTATTCACAAATATACAAACAGAGCATAGCAGAGGCAGTGGTTAAATGCTGGTACTGCAGCCATTCACAGCCACAAGGTTGTGCATTCAATCTCAGGAAAGGCTCCAGAGTCGACTCAGCCTTGCATCCTTCCATAGGTCACTAAAATATGTATCCAGCTTGTTGGGGGCAATTAGTTTACAAATTGTAAACCACTTAGGGAATGCTTACGTGCACTGATAAACAGTATAGAAATGTACTTCCTATTGCTATTGCTGTTCAGCAGAAATTATAATTTCTAGTCCTCATCAGGTTTCCAGAGCAAGGACTTTCACCCAGGCTTTGGTAAATTTACAGTATTGCCTCTGCCTAATTATATATTAGCTCAAATGGCAAAAGTCCCCATTTCTCACATACAGCACTGAAGATCCCAGGTCTCAGGCTCCATCCCACAGGTAAACTGCCTGTTCAGGAAAGCATCCAGTTACTGAGAAACAGTAATTTCTTCAACATTCCTTTGTTCATTCCTTTGTTCAGTCCGAACACCTAACAGGTGAAACATTAGGCAAAGCCATACTGAGACCCCATTCACAGTAATCAAGACTGTCAACACTCACAATGCTGTATTTTCACTTGGTGTGCTTTGAACTGACATTGCACCAATTTAGATTGACAGAACTATTTGATCCACTGCAACAAAGATTCTGAAGCAGACAGAGATTTAAATTTGAGGTAATAAGTACTTATGTATGCTGTTACGGAGTGCTGTACCAAGTGAGATTTTCCAGTAAATTCAGTAAGAGCTGTGGTGTGCCTATGGGGTTCCATTCAATCATTTTTCTCCAACAGAATTTTATCAGTATACAACTGAAAGAGGTATTTCAGGGTACCTCCATTAGACAGCATCACATGCCTTCATAAGACTCAGTTTGAAGACAAAGTACTATGACTAAAAAAGTTTGCTTTTTTGCTAGGCCCAGTATTTTTGATTACTGGCTGAGGTATACTTGACTCTGCCTGCATCCACACCTAATATATCCTAAAAGAGGTTGATGGGGGCCTCCTATTTTACCAGCCCCCTTTTAACCACAGGAATCTCCTGTGAGAATTCCTCTTCTGTTTTTACTAAGTCCCACCACCATGACAGATGCATTTGGAGAGTACATGAGAGAAAGTCTTTTCAGAGACTACTCCCAAACAATGGACATCTCTTCCTTAGGGGCTTGTTTGTCCCTCTCTCGCCTCATTTTTTGCCATTGGCAAAGATCCTTTCACTGATTCTGACAGATTACCAGCTTTTAATTACTGTGGCAGAAGGGCTTTTAAAATGAAGTATGCTGCCTTTTATCTTCATTATGTTTTTGAAATATTATTTTAAAATAATACTTTTTATAAAATTATAATTATAGAATATTTTTTTAAAAAATAGGATTTATTTCATTTTTTTAAAAAAAGTTTGTTTTGCATTGTTTTAGTTAATCTATCCACAAGTTGCCTTGCATTCCATATTGGGAGAAAGGCAAGATGATGGATGGATGGGTAGATAGACAGATTCTAGATGATTTGCATTTGGTACTGTCTGGGTCTGCACCTAATACCACCAAAGGAGTCTATGTGATTCCCTGTTTTCCTACCCATTATTTTTTAACCTAATAATTTTACCAGCAATATCTTGGAGAGCCCCCTCCCGTTTTTCTTTCAATACCTGAGGAATCTTATCACAATACTTTAGTACAGTGCTTTTCCTATCTTTTTCTCCTATCTCTGTAATCTTGGCAGAAGTGCCTCAGATAGCCACCCCCTGTCCCATAGATATTCAAAAATTGTTTCCCTATAAATTATGTCAGACCCCTTTCATATCTAGGAAGCAATGACATATTCAGGTCTTTTACATCAAGCCTCAGGTTGAGTCTCAAATCCAGGAACCAACTTTAACAGCAAAAAAGGAGGTGGTGGTGAGATGTGTGTGTGTGTGGGGGGGGGGGGGTTGAATTTCAATAACTAGAGAATCAAGAGGATGTGCACAGTTAGATAAAATTAAATAAATTATCATATGCAATTTAACAAGACTGCATGTTAGAAAAATGATGTCTACTCAGTATCCTGTACCTTCTGCACATCGGAGGAGCCTTCTAAAGGTTGTCCTAGGAGCACAAGGCAAGACTTGCCTTCAAGTGGGGGGGGGCGTATCTCAGAGGGGAACAGCAAATGTGTAAGGCAATGGACTTGACGTGAAAAATCCATCTAAAGCTTTTCAAAAGTAAGCAAAAAGCAGTGAGATGGAAGCAATGTTCAAAGGAAGAAAACCATTTTCCTTACCATAATGTTTCTGGATGAAGTTAGGCCAGCAAATCAGTCACTAAAAATATACAATCAGGAGTCAAGTTGAGTCAGTGTGTCATTTATTAACAAGTTGTGCCCAAGTCAGGTTACTGAAGTGACTGGAGTCCAATGTGAGTCCAAGTCAATCGACTCAGGTCTACATCACTACTACCCCCCCCCCCCCCACCAAAAATTTTGGAATTTTGGCTGGAAATTGCTATTGCTATTTGGATGACAACCAAAAACTACATGTCAACTTTTGTCTATCATAGTCACAGTGAGTTATGTCAGTCTCCCTCTTTGTTCTAGGAAGCCTCCTTTTAGAGGTTTGAATTTTCCACTTGAATTTGGGTACTCCCACTTGGATGACCATCTAAAACACTCGTGCCAATCTTTGAGGTCTCTATCACAATATCCTAATGAGGTTTGACTAATCCCTTTGAATTCTAGTGACTCTCCCATTTGGAATCTTGACCTGAAAATTCAACACTGCAACTTGGGCAACAGCCAAAGACACACTATCAGTTTTGAATTTATGGCTGCCAAACACTCACAGTCAGTCTTTTAAAACACACACACACACACACACACACACACAATTTTAAAACAACTAACATCCTGCTGAATATTGGACAGACTGAACTGAATATTGGATTGGAATATTGGGTTGATTTTTTTTACTATTAAATCAATGTTATGTTTGTCCTTTTTGTCCTAGAAATAATTTTTACTTCTGACAGAACTTAGAAAAGTTTTTTCCTACAACCCTCTAGGGATTTTTTTTAAAAAACTGCTCCAAAAGAAAAAGCTTTTCCAGACTCTGTTGCTGGTACTACTAGTACTACTACTGATAGGATTAACAACTTTCTGTATTAGACTCTAATTCCTTCTCTTCTGATGTATTCACTGACTGTATGGTTCATTTGTTTGAAGACAGAATAACCTGCTTCATTCTTTATACAAAGATGTTCTAGGGGAGGAGTTCTCTTGAATTTTGTCATTAACCATGTTGAAAATAACGTTTCAAAAAGGGAGACAGAGCTACCCTTCTGCCTTTTTTTTTACACGTACACAATCTCTTTTTGCAACCTTCCAAGCACAAACAATATATTGCTTTCACCCAGATATATCACTTTGCTTTGATGATACAAAGATAATAGAAAATAAATGTGCAGTACTTTTTTGGTGCAAATGAATATGACCAAGCTCTGGATTTTGTAAAATGACTATAACCTAGAGCATAACTAGTTAGCCCAAAATACCACTGAAATCAACAGGACTTAAGAATGCTTACCTGTGTGCAAGGCTAAAAGGCCATGAAAAGGGCAAGTTGTGGCTAACAGACACATTGCCTTTCTTTTAGGTTCTTTAAGGATCTGGAGGTCACTAGGACATTTTTGCAAGTGATCAAATGTCCCATTCCATGTTATAGGCATCTCTCTACCACCACACACACAGTAGAGATTCCCCTTCCTCAAGGCAGGTATAATGGGAAGAGTGCCTGGTTCTCTAGAGATAGTAATTCAAAAAGCCTAAGTGACTATGTAAATAGAAATGACTACTACTGATAATAAATCATATGGAGGCACTCACAGCACAACTGTGGTTATGGTTAATATGCTTGGGTAAATCACAATTTGTAATGACCTGTCAGCATTAAATTGGAGGGGGAAGGGAGGGAGCTTATACTATTACATTACAGGGTGGCAGACAGGAGGCGACAGAACAGCTGTGATTGTGTAGAAGTTATATCTTTGTACCCACAGAAGGCTGAGACAGGACATTTGTATTACAGTTTGAAGAGTCTTGGAATACGAGAACTTTGCACACTTGCTGGTTTTATGGAAGACTTGCCATTCTCAGGTTTTTTTTCTTCCTGATCTTGGGAGCTCAGTTAATGCGCTGTTTTGATTTGTGTGGCAGGGACAGTTAGCAAAAGATTGACATGCTTCTAATTCTTAGTGGTTTATAGGGAAGGGGAGGGGAGCGGTGATCAAATGCTCTGTTTAGGGAATGTGTGTCTGGAACTCCAGAGCATTTCAACAACCTGCAACATACAAAGACCAATATGTCCTTAAGAACTTAACAGTGAGTATATTATATTTTCTAAATCACTTGTGGCTAAGACAGCACAGGAACCACTTTCCAATACAGCTGCTTAGTATTATGATGGTGCAGTGAACTGGGGGGAAATGGTGTGGTATACATTGGGAATTATCGAGTGTCTAAGGCATCAACTGATACATGCTTACTTGGGAGCAGACTTCACTAAATTCAGTGAACTTAATTATCTGCAAACAATTATGCTGGATTACCTAATGCAATGGTCCTTTATTAAAAAAATGTATTGCCATAACGACAAATAACTCAACAGTAAAAACAGGCGAGCGATTATATAGTTTATTTTGAACTGAGTGTTTTCAATAGTGTCAAAAATCATGAATTTTGGGCACATACACTTAAAATGCAATCTTACAGCAAAGAGTACATTTATAAAGATGCAATAAATCTTGCTAAAAAAATTAATAATAAGCTCTCCTCCACTTTATTACATCCTAGGCAGTCAACACTGACATAAATATAGCCACCTGAAGAAACAGATGAGTACATATTTTGGTTATTCCATTTCCAGGCTTTTCTATTTGGGACTGGAAAAATCTTATGGAGTTTTCACCCCCAGCTTTGCTTAGCACCCAGTTTTGCTGTATCCAAAAACAAAACAAAGGCGCGTTACAAACGGGCCTAAAAGTGCACGCTCTGTGCGTGCTAGGGTTAGAAAGGAGTGTCCTTTCTGGACGTCCCCAATCCTAGCATGCACGGAGCGCGTACAAAATGGTGGCGGCCGTTCCACACGGCCACTGCCATTAAAACGTCACAACCGTGCCGCCTCTATATGGGGCGGCGCGGATGTGGCATCGTCATGCCGCGCCAGGGCGCATAGTGCGCCCCTTCCCCAGCTGCAAAAGGACCTCCGAAACGTAGCTCCTTTTGCCGTTTGCGTCGCTGGGCGCAGCCTTCAGACAGCTGCGCCCAGCAACACAGAGGAGAAAGGGGCCAAGCGGACCCTTTCTCCTCCTTCCCGCTGCCGTGGGGTGTCCTTGAGGCTTGAAGCCCCAAGGACACCCCTTTCCAGGCTGCGGGGAAGGGGCCTTTTTGCTGCTTCCCCGCAGCCTGGAAAGCGGCGGATCGGGGCCTCAGCGGCTGCCGCTCTGGCTGCTGAGGCCCCGATCCGGCTGGGAAAGGGCCACCGCTTTTTGGCGGTCTGTAACCTGCCAAAAACAACAAAGAAACAACAACAGTAAACTCATGTAGCCCCCTATAAAGACTTACAATTATCTCTTACATAATCTCCATAGCTCAGATTTAATACATACTGTAAATCACTACACTAGTGAAGTAATTACTCAGTTTCTACGTGAAGCAGAGCAGGTGACGCTGAAGCCTAAAAAGAGACAGCTATTTCTGAAGAAGCAGAAGGGGCAGGGAAATACTGTAAAAGTAAAGGAGGCATCCTTAATGTTTTCACTACTAAAACTCAACAAAACATAAATGAAGCCATTGTATCTCTTTGCATTTCATAATATCTACACAATACTCACCTATAACAATCTAGGTGCAAATGTATTGTGGAGAAGCCAGTATGTCCATATAAGATTACTGTTCAAATCTCAGGGAGCCAATTCTCAGCTACACGACCTCATTGGTTTCAATCTGTGTTCCAAAACAAAGGTACTGAAAGGGTCCAGGAAATTCTTTCCTTTCACTCTGACAGATGAATCAGTACAAGAAACACAACCTGAACTATACTAATCCGCAGCAGTCAGTTGCCTCTTGGCTCAGTATGTTTAGTAACTATTTGGTTTCACACTGTTTTGTTTGGATGACTCATATACACAAGAAGCATCACCCTGTAACTTTTTTTAAGCAGTGTGATGTTTTCAGATGTAAGGCTGTTGGCACTTTTGCATGTTGCAGCAATTAATACATTTTCTTCAAAGACATAGCTGTGTTAGTCTGGAAAATGAAAAGAGAGCTTGTAGCACCATGTTAGCCTCAAAGGTGCTACAAGATTCCTTTGCATGATACAGTATATCTGTTTCAAGCATTTCTATGGAAAACTGCCCTAGGGCAGTGATGGCGAACCCACTGCACGCGTGCCGGAAGTGGCACTTTGGGCCACTTTCTCGGGCACTGGGCGAGGGAGAAGGCGGAAGAGACACGCACGTGCCCGTTCCTCCCCCTCCCTGCCTTTTCCTGGCCTCCCTCTGTCTCTCAGAGACAGCTGGAAGCCAGAAAAGGGCGCTCCGGAGAAGGGGCCAGAGGAGCGCGCCTCTGGCTCCTCCTGGAAGCCTTCTCCTGGCTCCCAGCTGCCTCGTCAAGAGAGCTAGAGGCTGGGAAAAGGGCAGGGAGAGGAGAAGCGACCGGCACGCGCCAGTGCCACCTCCTCAGGGAGCTTTGCCTGCCTAAAGCTGTCTGCAGAGACAGCTGGAAGCAGGGAAAGATCCATGGAGAGGGAAGCATGGGCCCTCCCCATCTCCCTCCTCCCCCACTTACCTTTCCCTGCCGTCCAAGTGCCCCAAACGGGGCTCCTAGGGGGCAGGGAAAGGTCTGTGGGGAGGGAGGAAGGGGCCCTCCCCATCTCCCCACTTACCTTTCCCTGCCTTCCAAGTGCCCCCAACGGGGCACCTAGAGGGCAGGGAAAGGTCCGTGGGGAGAGTGGCAGGGGCCCTGCCATTCCTATTCTTCCCCTTTATCCTTTCCTCGCCCCCAAAGGGCTTTAGAGAGCCCTTTGGGGTGAAGAAAGGTCCGGGAAGAGGAGGACTGGGGCCCTGCCCATGGCTCCTCCCCCTCACGGGCCTTTGCTGACCCCCAGCTGTCTCTGAGAGACAGCTGGGGGCTGGGAAAAAGGCAGGGGAGGAGCCCCGCCCAGAGGGTGGAAGCCCCACCCACAGAGGGTGGAAGCCACACCCCCTGGGCTAGGAGCCCCTCCCCAGAACGCAGCCCCATCCCAGGAGCTAGAAGCCCCGCCCCCTGGCATGTGAACCTAAAAAGGTTCGCCATCACTGCCCTAGGGGTAGCAAGGAGCTTTCCATTGTTTTCAGCCTCCTAAGAATGCAGGATCTTGAACCAGTTAAGAGCCACCATTCTTTGTTATGTTGCCAGAGTTATGATAATTTGACCCTGGACCCTTAATGGATTAAGGCTGTTACAGTTGAAGGTGAAATTGGTTTACAATATACATGTATGTGGGTCAAATTATAGGAAAAGAAATCAAGGCAGAATGTCCAAAAAATATTTCCCCACTTGAACAATTGGATGTATTGCTGAAATTATATAGTCATCCTCTTTGGAAAGTTTAAAGAGGATACTGGGATGAGCATCTGTCATACCAAAAAGTACACTGTTTTCTGGACATCTGGAAGTGTCCTGAGGAACTCCTGATATATCTTTAAAAGGGTGCCTCTTTCCATGTCCTCAGTTTTTGAAAGATATGTCATCATCAGTATCACCACTGATTCTGGATGGCCTCTGGTGCCTCATTCCAAACCTGGCAGACAAGTGCTCTTAACTGTGTTGATAATGGGAATGTTGAAGTCCTTTAGAAGACATTCAGGCAATTTCTCCCAAATGGTATCATTTTCTGTTTCATGGAAACATTATGAAAAAAATCCCTCCTGCCTCATCCTCTTTGGCTCAAACAGATAACATTTGTTAGAACAGTTGCTGAGGGAAGCAATTACCATTAGGGCAAATATTCCTGCAGTCACCATCATATTTCTTCTTCTTCTTAGCACAAGAAGAAATTTATCATTTAAATGTTTGTAGTTCTTGAATAACTTTGGAAATTAATGAGGCTAAAGGTAGAGAGCATTTCTCTCCCTCTCTGTTATTAGCAAAATGTATAAATGGTCTCAATTGTCTATGCTGTCTCCTTTCCAGAAGAGAAGATGGCACATTGCCATAGCATGTAGACTAAACTCCGCTATGTTTTGCATTCCCAAGGACAAGGAACCATCTGATTTCTATGTTTTGCACAGCTCTGCTTAGTGCATATTTCTTGTTTAATGAATAAATAATAATACAACTTGTGGAACAGGAGGATAGCCACATAAGGCAAGGAAATTTATTTTGGAAAGAGCAGTTGGGCCTCAGTAGAGGAAAGCAGCTAACCACACTCTAAAGTGCTCTAATAGTCCCTAGACTTTATTATATCCCTACATTTAAATAATATACTTTAAAAAAAGACTCTAGGAGATTAAGGCAAGTTTTCAACTTGAGCTGAATGCCTTGATTATTTGAGGATGCAGTTTTGGCCAGCTTACAATTTCCTAACAGGTTTTTTTTTAATTAAAGCACCTTGAAAAGTCCTAATTTTGATCATACACAGAAGGTACACTCTGTTGTTCTTAGCAGCACACAAATTTTATGGCTGAAGGAGAATTTATTTGGGCCAAATACCAATAGCAGACAGAATCTGTTTGTTCCTCAAAAACCATAAAAATGTTCCAACTAACCATGAATTATAAAGATTTTGTCCCTTAGCCTGGAGAAAAACATAGATAAAATTAACATCTGAAATTCATCTAAAATGCCTATCCCCTGTTTGATCTCTTTCACTAAAGCTACCAAGGCCCATCCTGCTCTTTTTTCTTTCAAGTGTACACTCCACATCTACATGCCCCCTTTCTGATTACTTCTTTGGCCCCTCTTCTCACTTCCTGATGCCTCCTTGGCTTTTTCCATCAGCCCCAGTGCCTACTGAGTCTTGCTTCTTTCAACCTCGCCAGTTCTTGGCTATTTTTCTACTTGGCATTCCAGCATGTAGTCCAACATGAGAAGAGGTAACACCTCTCTGGCTAGTCAATCTATGAATGGGCAATTAAGTGTTAAAAGGTTTTGAGACACAATATAGCTGGCCACAGATGAATTTAGATGACAACAGAGGATAAAAAATGACCACAGAGGATTTAGACAACTTTAAAGTAGACAATGAAGACACTGAAATAGTTCTAGATTTTTTTCATACCTTGGCACAGTGTTAAATCAGAGTGGAGACTGTAGTTATGAAATCAGAAGATTAAAACTTGGAAAGGCAGCTATGAAGGAACTAAACAAGATTCTGAAATATAATGATATATCAATAAATACTAAAATTAGGATGGTACAAGGCATCATATTTCCCATCTCTATGTACGGTGATGAAAACTGGACAGTAAAGAAAGCTGCTAGGAAGAAAATCAACTCATTTGAGATGTGGTGCTGGAGAACTGCAGATACTGTGGACTGCTAAAAATACAAATTAATTTGTCCTAGGGCAAATCAAGACAAACTCCCCCTGGAAGCCAAGAAGACTAAACTGAGGCTGTCGTGCTTTGGCCATATAAGAAGAGAGGACTCACTAGAAAAGATAATTATGCTTGGTAATGTAGAGGGCAGTAGAAAGAGAGAAAGAACACACACTAGATGGATAGACTCAATCAGGGAAGAAATGGGCATGAGTCTGTAGGACCAGAACAGCTGACAGCTAACAAAAACAACATCTTGGGTGGTGGTGGATAGGTTTAGCCTGGAGAGAAGAAGGTTAAGAGGTGGTAGGATGGCCCTGTTTAAATATTTAAAGGAATGTTATACTGAAGATGGAGCACGTTTGTTCTTTGCAGTGCCAGGACCTGGAACAATGAGTTCAAACTACAGGAAAAGAGATTCCACATCAAAATGAGGAAGAACTTCCTGATAGTAAAAACTGTTTGACAGTACAGCTGCTTCAGAGTATGGTAGAGTCTTCTTCTTTGGAGGTTTTTAAGCAGATGCTGGATGGCCATCTGTCAAGGGTGTTTTGACTGTGTAATCTTGCATGGCAGGGGATTGTACTGTGAATGGCCCTTGAGGTCTCTATAATTCTATGATATCTGGCCAGTTACTTGAACCACTTTTGTTAAACCAGTTAACTGCTGCCTGTATATTTTGAGTTTCAAACAGAACCTTACTGATGCAGGCTGATGGATGGAAACAGTCAGTAATGACAGGGACCGATCAATCTGAACTGGACTTCGACATGTAAAGAACATATTCTACTTGCAACAGCTGAAGCAAAAACAAAAATAGTAAAAATAAATAAACCAGGAATATATTTCTCATTTCATATAGACCATCATTTGACAGCTGCAACAACACAAATCCAAAACAACATTATACCTTTATGAGTTTAGCAGCTTTGAAATGTTAATTGGAATATTTAGTCAACCTTGCAAAACTCCAGTTAAAATCTGCTAGCTCAGAAAATGGTAAATTTGGTAGCTTAAAGATAGATTATGACAAAAGTCTGCTAATGTACTAAGTAAGGTGCTGGAGAATGTAGATGAAGCAAAGGGAATTTGTGACTGTCTTGTCAAATTCCTATATTGATGTGCAATCGATCAGTTGGCTTATTTATACCTGTGCTATAACATTTTTGAGGATAATTAATGTTTCTATTTTTGTTTTGCTATCGGTCACTAATGCTACAGCACAATTTACTGAGAATGTCTTAAGTAGAATGGATCAGGCTCTGAGCAGACAATGAATGTTTTACAACAGAACAGGTCAAAACAACTTATGAACCAACAATCTAAACAAAGCTGAATCAGGTAAAGTGCTCTGCCAGAGCTCAATAAACTTCTTGGTTTTGATGAGTGACCAGGACTGTAAAACCAATTGTCAGGCACCTGGTTGGCTGCAGTCAGAAAATCAACGTTCAGACTTTTGACTATAACTCACACAGCCATAGGCCATGCTGAATGGGGAGTTTTGAGAGCAGTAGTCCAAAAATATACATGTGGTTAATTTGTTCATTTTAGCACATCCCAAACTGTTCAGATGTATAAAACTGGCATGAACTGAGAGTCTGTGGCAGAACCATTATTGCTAAGGATGTTGGAGGATTCTGAGAAGCCTTATATATACAGGTGAAGAGGTTTTAGGCAAGTGTCACAATCGGCAAGTGTCAGAACTAGCATGTGTCACAATAATTTCTCCATTTTGCAAGAATCCAGTGACTTCCTTTGGGACAGTAGGAAATTCTAAGGCTACAAAAAACTGGTGGAAGTAAGACTGGGACTACAACTGCCATCATCACAATACTGGGCTCTTTGTGAGGTAGCATGAGGCAGTACTTAAATAAATCCACAGTAAGAAGCTGACACTTTGCATTGACTCTAACAAGCAAAAATATTCCCTGTGAATAGTTTCCCCTGGGGATTATGGGATGGATAGTCCCATTCCTGGCGTGGAAAATATCTTAACACCAACTGAATTAGAAAAGGGGGAAAAGATTCCAAACTCAAAATAATATGGTGGGTTTTAAATATAGTTCCCCAAAAATGATCATGCTGGTCGGTGGATTATGGCACTGTGGTATAAAAAGGGAACTTTTACAGGCTCTACTCATACATTACTAGCACTACCCAAAAGACAAGATTCATGTTTCCTTTCTGGCTGGACTATGTGATAAAAATGGTTTTTATAATCTTTTAAAATCCCCCAAACTTGTTTACCAGAGTCTTTAATGAGATAGGCAGGGCAGAATACATGTTCCATGAGCAATGATAGTTTTCATTCATAATACCTTTTACTCTCTGAAAGGAAAAGAAACCTGTTTGGTTGCCATTTCTGGGATTTTAAAATACTTTGAGGTACTCTTAATGTAAACAAGAAGATTTTGGCAGGAACACCAGTCTGCTGTGGGCAAAATGAACCGAGATCCCTTGATAGAAACATCTTTGAATTTAACTGGAACTCCTTAGTGTCTATGAAGATAGTGAAAAGAACTTCAAAGAGAAGAAGCAGTTGATCACCAGTACAGTTAGGGCTAAAATTCCCACAAACATTCACCATGACTGGTCTTATTTATCCTCTCTAGGCATATAAAACTCATATATGTAGCTACATCCCTAAAGGGCTATAATTAATCAACAGAAGCTCCACTATTTTGTTTAAAATGTGATAATATCTAAGCAGATGTTAAGCCTGGAATCCAGGCTGCTCACTTGATTCATTGCCATTTAAACCACCCAGTCACATCTGGGTGTATTCATACATCATCAGCACACTGATGCTCTCCAGGGCTTCTGTATGAGAGTCTATAACCCAAAGCAGATGTACATTACTGTATGACTTGGCATGTACAAGCCTCTGATGAAGATTAAGGGTCAAAACATATCCAGCTGTTGAACAGACATATTATATTATTCAAATCAAATTTTATTGCTTTTGACCAAAGGTCATTGCACAGCACAACAATACAACCATATTTTATTATTGATAATGCTGCTTCACAGCATTTTTTAAGGTGATACACTTTCAAAAATGCATGACTCTTTGAGGATTGCATACTAACTTTCTTACTTGTCCCTGCTCTTACATCTTGTGCATTTATCAACAGCCCTGTCTGCCAACATTTAGCAAGCGATAGTGCTTATCTCCATGGCTTGAAAAGCTCCACCTGTTCATTTCTGTAGATCAAGCTAGTGTTAACAGTGCTGGAGCAGACTAGGCCATTTCCTGGCCAATTTGCTGTAATTTAACCACCTGTTAAATGGATATGGAGAAAAGGCCTGTTTTACTATAGGCATGTTACAGACCGCTCAGAAGCTCTGCCTCCGCTTGCAGCGTCCAGGAACTGCAGCCTTTAAACGGCGTGGCTCCCGGACGCTGCAGAGAAGGAGCGCGGAAATCGTGCTCCTTTTCAGGCCCCGGAAGAGGCGCACTGGCGGCATCACTTCTGGTGTGCCACATGCGGATGCAGAGCGTCCGCTATGTCAAAATGGCGGTGCCCGTATGAACAGGGCGCCACCGTTTTGTACGGACTGAGTCTGTGATAGGGTAAGGGGCGTCTAGAAGAGACGCCCCCTTTTCAAACTGGGACGTCCTCAGGACGTCCCTAATGGCAGTTTGTAACCCGCCATAGTATCTTTGCGCTGTGCTCTGTGCATTGCGTTAAGGGGTCTACACATTTCTAGAGTCTTCTTCAGGAGTTGCAACAGATAATTATCTAGCCTAATCTTACCAGATGTGGACCAATGATTACATTCATCATTTTGCAATCATGACCCGTGATCCTCACGTGCAGTATTTCTAAAAACAAAACAAAACCAGGTACCAAAGCTGCTGGAAGTATTTATGAATTCTGAGGAAAGGAATGCATTCTACTTCTCTTGCCTATTCTGTGACCAACAGTTTTCTCCACCATTCAACAAGGAAACAGAAATGATTTCCCTCCTTCCCTCTCCCATCTCTTATGTTTCTCAACCCTTCTTCCTTGCTTCATCAGTTTTTAGCTTTCTACAAATTTTTAGCTTTCTCAACTCTATGGCAGGAATTCCACCTTTTAAAAAGAAAAAAAATGCATAATTAGAAGAGCTGGATTTATTTTCTTAAAATATAGCAATAGCAGTAACTTTTCTATACTGCTTATCAGTGAACTAAGCACTTCCTAAATGGGTTACAACGTGTAAGCTAATTGCTCCCAACAAGTTAGCTACTCAATTTTAGTGACCTACAGAAGGATGCAAGGCTGAGTGGACTTTGGAGCCCTGCCTGGGACTGAACTCACAATCTTGTGGCTGCAATATAGGCATTTAACCACTGCGCCACCAGGACTCCCTAGTGCCTCTCAGACAGGCACATGTTTGTTATGAAATCCTTTGATAAAGAAACTTCTTTTGACAAATGCTTTCTATGCCTGCCCAGCTCCCATTTCCTCCTTGTCCTGTAGCTAGCTGGAAGGTTTTGTAGCCTCATCTGCACTGGGAACATGGTGAAGAAAGGCTGAAGAAAAACAGACTTTCAGTATCAGGTTACAGCAGCATGTCTGTAATAACCAATGCAACAAAGCTTGAGCTGAGAAGAAATGGGATTCCACTCTAACCAATCCTACTGTAGCTGTGTTTGCTTGCTTAGTTTAAGCATGGTAAATAGCAGCTGCTTCCTTAATGAGCATGAGTGAATAGCAAAACCGAGAGACAAGAGAAGAGCAAATAGGCTTGCTTCACCAGCATATTAAAACCCCCCACAGATCTATATGTCTGGTCACAAAAATGGCAAGAAAAGTAGAGGCTAGTGAAAGAAAGTCATGCCTGGATGCACTTTGGGGAAAGTTTTCAAACAGTTTCTGGAAGATTCAAAATGTTCTTACTTAACCACGGCTTACCTGACCTGATTATTTCAATTCACATGTGTATATTGTTATATTTCAATAAAATGTTTGCTGAAACATGTTGAACTGTTCTTTTTGTTGTTGTTGCTGCTGTTGTTAAAGAAGTAATGGAGAGGAACACATCTATTTTGTAATCTGGGGTATACCTCAATATAGTCCCCCCCCAGGCTGTTGACATGGGGGCTGGCCTGTTGTTATTGGAAGTGGTAATATTAGCATCTGGTCTGCTTCCAATTCAAAGCAATACAGAAAGAAAACTGAGACCATTCTCTCTTTTGGTTTGCACATTTAAACGTTTGTATTTTAAAATAAATCTTAATTGCTTAAGTGCAGAGAGAAATCCAAACCCATTAAGGTTCATTTTGTAATTAAATCAGCATAGCTGAGTGCTTCTCCTGCGCTGAATACAAGGAGGATAAGGCCAAGAGTAAGCACATTTAGTAAGCCTGAAAATGGAAATAATAGATTTGACAGATCTCATTTGGCTGTCTTTACAAACTACTACTATGTTGCTTTTCCTCAGCAAATCAAACTTTTGAATTCTTCACCTGAAGTTGTTTAGCCACCCCTTTTACAGCTAGATTGGGGCCATGGCAACCACACGCCATGCCCTCAATCTGGCCTTTCCAGGGCGTGAAAAGGAGCCGCAAAAGTGGCTCCTTTTTGTGCTCTAGAAAGGCTGCGATAGCCGTGGCTTCACGGTGCTCCTTTGGCAGAGGAGCGCTGTGTGTTGTGGCACACAGCATCATTCTGCCCTAGGGTGTGCATCATATGGCCCAACTCCACCCCCAACCTTGCTTTTAAGGCTGGTCTGCACGGGGCCTAAGTTCTTATAAACTGGGAAGACAGCTTGACCTTGCTTGTCATCCTGTTTTTGCTTACTTGGAACTAAGAACCTTGGGCCATGAATGTGAGATGTGCTACCAACTTTTTCTTATATATAAAAACTGTATTGTTTATGATGAACTATCAAGATTTGTATTTTGGTTCTGATGGACAGCTTTTTTTGGTGCTCCCACTTAGGAAAGTACATATATCTTCACTCATTTTGTCATTTTACATGAAAAATATGTCCCTGCTAGACAATTTTTGTACATGTTTGGGTTTTTCTTTTTGCATTTGGTGATTTTTTTGTGAAAATTTCATTTGGAAAAAAAATGCATTCCATACATGTGCAATATATTTTTGTACAAAACCTATTTTGTGCAGAATATATTTCTGTGTGTAAAATGCCCCAAATAAAATTCAAAAAGTAATCAAAATGCACAGAAACTCTAATAACATGTTAAGATGCCCTTTCTTGTAGACAAGAACATGGACAAATATTGTTTGGATCTTTACTTGTAGTATTTCACTTCCTCAAACCTTCTGTTCCTCCAGGTATTTTGGCAAGTAACTTGTACCATTAATTTCTAAAGATTGGACAGAAATTCGCCATATTAAGTTTTGTGGCATTGCAGCTGTACATGTTAAATGTCCGCCTGTTACAGTAACACTGCTCAACCCATACATAAAGTACAGTCACCCCTCCAAGTCCATGGACATTAAATCCATGAACTTGAAAATCTGTGGTGGGTCGACCTGCCATTAACCTCAATGGGGCGTGTGTCCCATTCAAGTTTTGGAACTCATATGGGGAGGGTCCAGAACAGATCCCCCGCAAGTTCCAAGGGGCCAGTAAAATTTCTAGTGTGAATCTTTTAGCAATGGACTCTGTAAATTTGTTAAAGTAATTTACATATCTGCAAGTATTGTAATCGCAGATATGTTCTCCTGACAGTCTCAAGCTGCACATATCCATATCAGATGCACTTTCAACTATCAAAATATATAGGGGTGATAATACTGTTGCCCACAACCCATTAAATAAAATCTCTGCCTGTAAATAGACATCAAAACCTGTGGACTGAAGCCTGATTAAACTTTTCTCTCACTTTCTCCTGAGTCTCACCACCTTGCTACTGCAGGCCTGCTGTTAGATTTATTTTTCCTTCAACCACCTGGCTTGTTTGTTCACATCCAACATTTGTTCAGCATGTCTTTAACACTCCATAATTGTTCAAACTTGGAGAAAAATGAATTTCTGATTCCATCTAAGCCTAATGCAGAGTGAAAGGCAATGGGTACAATTCCACAGAGGCCTTTCAGCTGAATTGTGTATATCTTTCAACTCCTAAATAGCATACATCATGATTTTTAAATTACTGGACATTACACTGGTAGTGAGCTACTGTGGTATAGTCAGTGTGATACAGTGGTTTGAGTGTTGAATTGTAACTCTGGAGATCAGGATTTTACTCCTAAGCCAAGGAAACCCACTAGGGCTGCATCTGTACTACAGAAATAATCCAGGATAACACCAGTTTAAATGCCATGGTTCAATGCTATGGAGTTCTGGGAACTGTAGTTTTGTGAGACATTGAGTCTTCTCTGTCATAGAGCTCTGGTGCCATAACAAACTACAAATCAGAAACAACTTGGAAGACATATAAGAACACACATTGGTAATAGCAGCAACACAGCTATAGATATGTTGCACATCACGGATATCCTGCAGATTTAAACAACTATTTAAACTCTGGATTTAAGTTGCAATCTTCTCTTTCCCAAGGTTTATTCATATGGATTTATTCATAGGGATTTAGGCAAAGGCCTCAGGTAGAGCACAAAGAAGCCATATTCATGCATTTTTCATGAATTGAAAAATGTATGGTAAAGGGGTATCATTGCCTGTCCCATTCCTAAAGTCATTGTGTTCCTTCTGTTCCTAGCACTGCCGCTGCCATGTTTTGCATGGACTCTGGAGTAGGTGGGTCAAGTATTTCTGTATTTGTTGAGGATCCATGACTATACATGGCTCTCTGAATCACACAAGTAGCTTCCAACATAATGTGACAATGTTACTATGGTGGGTATAACCCCAGAATCACCCATCACAGCCAGTGGTGATGCTTGCTAGCTATACGGTTCTGGAAGCTGGAGTCCAGAAGAGTAACTTTAGCACACTGTAGGGTATAGGATGTTGTCCATTTCTGAAGCTGGATTGTAACTCCCATCATCCTTGAACAGTCACTATGCTGATTGAGATTGATAGGCACAGTTCAAAATATACAGACTGCTACCTTGTGAAAGGGTGGTCTGGAGAGTAACTCACTGACTATGTTCAAATGGAGCACAGGTCCAAGATGTTTCCTTAAGTTTGTATGCTGCATATTTATTCATTTCACCCACACCATGACCTTCCTTGTAAGAGTTTAATGTAGCTGACAATCTACATTTGTCCCTCCATCTTCTCAGACTTTGAGTCTGCGATCTCGGTCCTTCGTGGACCAAAAAGCGTGGAGGGTTAAAATGGTGTACGTGCCTGCGGGAGCATGCAGCCATTCAAGCCAATGAGACTTGAATATCTGTGAATTTCCATTTTCGCGGGGGGTCCAGAACAGATCCCCAGCAAAAATGGAGGGACGACTGTATATTGTATTTTTATCTTGTCTCTCCTCAGTAGAGTGCAAGGTGGCTAACAGCAACAGCAGCCACAACTTAAGACTAAAGGCAGCAAGATAAAAAAGAAGGTTCTAAGCCATTATTATAATGATTTAATTTGTTGTTGTTGTCATTGCTGTTGTTGTGTGCCGTTTTTTAAATTATGGTGACCCTAAGGTGACCCTATCACAGGGTTTTCTTGGCAAGTTTTGTTCAGAAGGTCTTTACCTTTGCTTTGCTATGAGGCTGAGGGAGTGTGATTTGCCTAAGGTCACCCAGTGGGTTTCCATAGCTGAGTGGTCTCTAGAGTCCTAATCCAACACCCAAACCTCCACACCATTCTGGCTCTCCAGGTTTTAGCTAGTAAAAGACAAACCAAACCAAATTACGTAATGAGATAAGAACAATCATTCGTGGTAAAAAAGCTTTTATAAAAGGAGGCTTTTAACAATAAGGAAGGGCATTAAAGGGAGGATCCTTTCTCTCTCTAGTGTTGCAGAGAGCTTGAAAAGTTACATGTTGGGATGCACCTCCCAGAATTTTCAGTCAGGATGACTCTTGCCCATGCTGGCAGGGGGATTCTGGTACCTACAAGTACCGTTTTCAAGCTCTGGCAAATAACATAAACCAAAATCAGAAAGTGACAGAGGTAATCAGATGGGGGTTCTGTTTTCCTTATACTGTCTTAATCTCTCTTTTGAAAAAAACAACAATGATAAACTCTACTGCCAGGGTATATTAAATGGCATGCTGAGCAAGGCACTACATATTGCAAAAAGGGATAGGAGAAAAGAACAGTGCTCTGTTCCCGTGTGTTGCACTTTAGAAAACTCCAGCAATGCTGAAGGCTCTCTCATTTCCCCCTCCATCCATAGCTGCAAGCTGGAAAGAATACAATGGCATGCGTGCAGCTAGAAAAAGAAAATTCTGACCCTAATAAGATCACACTTTAGTCTTTTTAAAGCCTCCAATGTACTGGAAGCTTGCTTCTCATTCTCACTAGAGAACAACAGCTCCTTTTACTAAACTATTTCTAGCATATATTTTTTTTAAAAAATCACAGCCAAACATTTTGAATGCTAAGATGATTAAAATAAACCTGAACACTGACAGAGTTCATCTTTCAGGTCAAGCTAAGAAAGCAAAGAAAAAAGAAGATAGTATAGTACAGTATGTGTTATTTTAATTCAGTCTTTTTATTTAAAATGATGAGCTCTATGTTTGTAAAGTTGTTCTATTTTGAAAGTAGCTATGGACTGGTTTTGGTCTGTTGGGTACCTGTAGGGTTGAGGGGTGTGTGTGTGTGTGTGTGTGTGTGTGTGTGTGTGGTTGAGAGAGAGAGAGAATAGAGTGTGCACAGAAACACACTTTGAATACTATAAATTAAAGCAAATGGAAGCTCTTTTGACTTATAACAGTGGTACAGGGTGCTTATGAAAATGAATTCACCATATAACTTTTTGAAAAGCTTTCGTTTCCAATGCTCCTGGGTCCAATCCAAAGCTTCACATGAATAATGACACTTTCCTTCATCCTGCATTTTGTAAACAAGGTGAGAACACATAAAAGGAGCAAGTGCCCATTCTTTAATATATATACCACATCTTTCAAAATATTGAATATTATGAAGGCTGCTCTCTAAGTTACTCCAAGTTCTATGCGTGCCAAGTTCGCTGTGGAAAGCTCTTTTCCAAATTACAGTTCTCAGCCAAAGAACTATAACTATATAGAAAAGGCACTCTTGCCTGTCAGTAGAATGACAAATTATAACATGCAAAGGTTTCATAGTGTAAACCTATAAAGCCCTACATGGCCTGGGTCCAGTCTACTTGAAGGAATGCCTCCTCCCATACAATCCTTACCGCACACTCCGATCTTCTGGGAAAAACCTCTTACAATCTAGAAAGACCAGACTGGCGGTGAGCTCCCGGAGCTCCTTCTCTGTCACTGCTCCAAAAACTTGGAATGATCTGCCGGAAGAGATTCGCCAATTATCCTCACTCGAGGCTTTTAAAAAGGCGACAAAAACCTTTCTCTTCTGGCAGGCCTTCCCCGACTGATAATGTCCAGAACCAATTGAATCCCCCTCCTTTTATTATTTTTCTTATTCGTGGTTTGTTTATTAATTTGTTGTATTGTTATGTATTTTTTAACCATATTTTATTGTTTAATTTTATACTTGGGAGCGAGGGTTGGGCCGGGGTCTTGTCGGGCTTGTTTTTATTGTTCTATATTGAATAAACTTTGCTGTTACCTGCTTTGATCCTCAAAGCGGAAGAGGCGGGATATAAATAAAATAATAATAATAATAATAATAATAATTATCATTATTATTATTATTATTATTAAGCATGTTAAGGCCATCCCAAGATACTCTGCTGCCTGAGGAAAAAGTAAGAAGGCACTTCCTCCCAATCTAGTATTTTTTCTCACCTCCCTGCTTATTATACTTCTCAATCCTTCAGCTCTAATTAGAAAACTTGTTTGTGCCTTCAAGTCGTTTCTGACTTACGGCAACTCTAAGGTGACTATATCACATGGTTTTCTTGCCAAGATTTGTTCAGAGTAAGTTTGTCTTTCCTTCCCTCTGAGAAGCCTGAGAGACTGCGATTTGCTCCAGGGGTTTCATGGTTGAGCGGAGATTCCAACCCTGGTTTCCAGAGTCATAATCCAATGCTCAAACCATTACACCATGCTGGCTCTCTGATTAGGACAATACCTAGTCTGAATGAAATACCAACCCAGGAATAGTTTAGGACCTACCTTCATATATTAAAAGCTTCCTATGCCTTTATGATGGAAGCGATTAATGCAAACTAGGTCCAAAACACACAGCAAAATAATCCAGTTTGAGATCGCTTTAACCGCCCTAGCTCAATGCTAAATAATTCTGGGAACTGTAGTTTTGTGAGACATTAACCTTCTCTGTCAGCGAGCTCTGGTGCCACAATAAACTACAATTCCCAGGATTCCCTAGCACTGACCCAAGGAAGTTAATGCAGCCTCAAACAGGATTATTCCTCAAATGTATCTGACGACGTGGACTGAAATCTACAAAAGCTCATGCTGCCAATTTCTTTCTTTTAGTTAGTTTCAAAGGTACTGCAAGATCTCTCTACGTACTGGTTCAACACAGCTATATCTTTGAATTCTTCCTCAATTTAAGTTATACATGGGTTCTGGTATAGTCATATCAAAATAAGTGGATTCTTTATGCTTGTCAGAACTTTTGGGATAGTGTTGGCTTGCATCGATAGGGGGATTGATGACAGAGGTCTGTATACTCATTTCTTTACAATGAAGTTTTTTTTATAAAATAAATATGCAGGAAAATAGTGCACATGTAAGAATAAAGAGTATCAAGCAAGCGAGATAGGTGGATAATAAGATGTAATTTTAGGTAAAAATTCAAAATGTTTAATCAGCCAGAAGACATAGTGAGAAAATCAATACTGTCAAACCTCTTAAATATCTATTATTAACTATCCCCATTAAACAATCCAATGTCTGCTGTGCATGCTAGTGTTTTGTACTTTTACCCTTCTAACCTTAGCTCAGAAAGTCAGTATCACTAAGTACCATTTTTCTGTGAAACTGTACTGTTTCAAGAGGTTTCATTACCAATCAAGTTTAAAACCGCTCTTTCTCAACACTATCATTCCCATTCCAGTCACACAGATCTGTAATCTATGTGATATTTTTGTCTGTGCTCTTAACTGCCTGACAGATACATGTGATCCAAATCTTGCCATCTGTTATCTAATAACATCTCAAAGCCAAGTATTCTTTCATTCATATTCTTGAATTTACTTTATTTTTTATTCTTTTTATTGAAAAACTACCTCACTGTTTGTTCTTTGGTGGTGCAAAGACATGTTTGTGCCTTCCTACCATCCTGTATTATAGGACAACAGTATGTCTACATCCTCCCCACAACAATAATCTGCTACAGTAATGGGATATTGTGCAATGACATTGCAGTGAGGCCAATATAAATGACTACAACAGGAAGGATAACCCCCTCCTGCTATCCACAAAGGCCCTTGCTGTCAGAGAAAGGAAGTCTGAGCCATGATCTAACCAAAGCAGAACCCTGTCATCAAGTTCCATTTAACCTAAATGGAAAGAATAAGCTTAACTCTCCAGTGCAATGTTAATATGACTAAAAGTGCTCAACTCGGATTGGATCACTTTTTTATAAGATTCTAAAGCAATTTTAGGAAACATTTCAGAAAAAGTTACACAGTGCATTATTTTAAAGACAAAATTTCTTCAATCTACAAATGCATTATAACATATACATTAGGTGGCCTGGTCCCATTTGTGGAACACTCTAGTCTTTTTCTGCTCATATACTGTGGTTCTGCTAGGGTTTGGTTCCAAGACCCTTCTGGGATACCAAAATCAATGGATGCCCATTATATACTGTGGCATCCATCCATATTTATATAAAATATATAAAATGGCAAAATCAAAGTTTGTTCTATGGAATATTCTTTTTTGAAATATTATCAAGCCATGGATGGTTGAGTCCATGGATGCAAAGTCCTTGGATGTGGAGGGCTGACTGTATAAACACTGACTTAGATTCACTGAACTTGCCTTTTTTAAAAGCACTGTGCGCTTGTGAAGATATTCAACCACATCTCTAAGAGACAACCAAGTTAAGACTCTGTTTTTGAATCTCCACATTGATTCTGTTTATTTGTTACGAATCAAACCAGACTACAGAATTTCTAAATTCAATAAAAGATTACTTAAATGTCAGTGCAAGCAAAGGAAAAAGGAGCCAATTGGCAAGATAGACTATAATAAAACTGTTGCAGTTTATGTGCCCATTCATTTCCCTACTTAATTATATATTCACTCTTCACCACAGAAAAATCTACATACACTGTGGATGTTTTTCATATGGAGAGAGAACTCAGAAGCAGGCATCTGTCTAGGCTGGTCTGCTCCAGAGCTTAGAAAAATATTGTTGGACCACTGCTCCCCAAATTTCCAGCCAACATGGCCTTTGGCTGGAGTTTTTAGGGAGTTGTAGTCTGCTTTTTGACAGCCTCAGAAGTCAGTAGTCCAACAGTATTCAAAGCAAAGAGGTGAGTACTATTGAACCCTAAATTAAGTCAACATAAAAAGGCAGATTTTCTTCAAATGTGGTAAAGATGCTTTCCAAATAAGTTCAGCAAGTAGACTCCATTTGTCTGACCAATTCCTTGCTAACTCTTTCCCAGTTTCTATTTCAGGCTACTAAGTGGGAAAGGAAAAGGTTCATAGACTCAGGACAAAAGGAAGGATTGGAGCTTTAGATTGCGATGTGTCATCAGGCTGACTGCATGGTTCAGACAACACACTTGACTAGGATTGCCACATTTTTCAAGGAAGAAGAGAGCAATTTTTAAAAGGCAATTTATGGCTAAACTGGAATTTGAACCTCATTTCCCTTTTGTGTGTGTGGAGAATAAACAGGATAACATTCACAGCAGGCTAAGAATTACACTTTGATTTCCTTTGGCATTTGGATACATGATTAATGAGTTTGTAATATATATTTTCAATTAACTCTAAGTGGAACCTGCAAGCATATATTTATCCAATTGTTTTAAAAACATATGAGTCACACACTCTATCTGAAATGATTCCCAAGGCAAAACACAGCATCCAAAATACATGTGACTGGAAAACACATTGGCTTTATCTGAATTTATTTTTCAATGAATATTATCTATCTATCTATCTATCTATCTATCTATCTATCTATCTATCTATCATTTATTTTAGATGAAAGCATACACATACACATATTATTAAAAATTCAGTTGCACCAATTCAACTACGATGGTTTGTGGATGAAAATACACTTCCATTTTGTTCAACTGATGGACATGGCTACCTGGACATATCTTCATTTTTAGTGAATATGCTCATCTAAACTTCATGAAGAGCTAATCTTTTTCAAAAAGAGTAATATTGATAAAGCATCACAACCAGTAAGAAGTGTGAAAAATCTCAGCAACATTTCTGGACACTACATTTCTCCATTCAGAACTGGCAAGCACTTCAGTCGATGTACAGCAACATAATCTCAATAAAGACAAACATCTGACTATGTACTTTGACAACATGAAAGACAGACACAGTGGAAGCCACAGTATACATGCCACTTGACAGCAGTGCAATTTAAGAGCAGCTTTAACAAGCTAACTGACTTTTTCTTCTGCCTTGGACGTAATTCACTGGATACAGAATTACATTTCATTTGACAGGACCTGACTCTGTACAATTTTGCCAACTGCTCTTGGAACAGGAAAGGGCATTTAAATCCCAGAGACCTGCAACTGGTTCAATTCTGAGATATTTTTATTTTTCTTAGTGTGTGCTGCCAAGTATTACTGTTTTCTTTTCATAATTCCTACCCAAAATGCCCATTACTGATATTTTTCCCATGTCCAGACTTAGCACCATGTTCTTTCTCCCCAAGATTAAAGCACATTATTTGGCTTACTGAAATGTCACTCACCCAGCACGAACTGAATGTATCTTTATATAGTAAAAACATCCAAAGCATTCTCTCAGGACGATATTAGAAAAGGAGCAACCTTATGTGGAAGAAGATGTCTTTGCAGCAAAATCTTAGACATGCATACATGGAGGTCAGTCCCACTATCATTAACTATACCTCTTCCCACATAAGGATGCAAAGTATTGCAGCATGAAGCACATTTATTTACATTCATGGTAAAGACTCATTTCGCCTTTTAAAAAAATACAGCTATATGTAATACATGAATGAGACAAACATGGTTTAAAATATATGTCACTGAAGGCTTTTCTCCTAAGATTGGCTATTGTGTGCAATTGTTAATGAATGGCAAGGTAGCAAAAAAAGATTTGTTATCATATAACTTGGGCAAGTCACAATTTCTTAGCCCCAGAAGATGGCAATGGCAAACCCCTTTGAAGAAACTTGTCAAGAAAACCCTGTGATAGATTTACTTTAGGGTTGCCATTAAGTCGAAAACAACTTGAAGGCAAACAACACAACTTGAAGGCAAACAACATAACACATACACACACACTCACACAATATAGGGAAGGGCCCTAAAATTCCAACTCCAAACCAGAGGTTTGTTTTCTTTCCTCTCCCTCCTTTGGCTATTTTTTAAATAAAATAAAACATGAATGAAATGTACATCAGAAATGTACCTAGAAACCCTCCACATCCAGAAAGCTTATATGAGAAATAACTCATTTTTTGATGGTATATTCCTTATGCTCATCTGTCAGAATACTGAAAAATTTCATCAGTGATGGGAGAAGGGAAGGGCAGAGTGAAACAGAAGTGTTTGGAGGCACTTTCATTTAACTATAAAGCTCAGCTTTAAATAAAGAAAAGAAGGCAAATAATAAGCTCCAAATTTGCTTACTACAGCTCTCAGTAGATTGCTGGCCTTTGACTCCAAATAAAGCTTACATTGAAAAGATTCAGCTGCACCTGGTTTGTAAGTACAGCCAAATAATCACTGATCTATTGCTCAAAGTGGGGGGAAAAGTTTATTTGAAATGCTTTTTTATAGGATTTGTAGCCATGTGAAGCAAGCATTCTGCCTTCTATTAGCATAACATATATAATCTTAAATGTGAGACACGGCTGTAGAATCCTAGCAGTAACATAATAATTGACATAATAATGCTTTCTCAAAGCTGTTGAAGACTGTCATGAAAGTGATGCCCCAAACCTGAAACATTACCTGCAGACTCTATCTATTTGTACCAGCCACTAACTATAGATTTTAAAAAAGAACCTGACATTAGAAACTGCATACAAAAAAGAAACAATACAGAATGACAAAATGGTAATTTTGAGCAGAGCTATTAGCAACTAATAACACATGTAGCCTTTCTCTCACTCTATACAATCTGTCCTCAAAGTCTGGTGGGACGTTTATGAAGCTACTGAGACTATAAACAGGGCTGAAGCCTATCTTTCTGTAACAATCCAGCTGCCATTATACTTTTTGCAGATGAATTCTGTCTGCAGGAAAGAGATACACGGTGGAGGGAAAAGAAAACCTGATTGCCATATTTGTAGTTAGGGAAGAAAAACTGGCCAAGGTTGGGAAGGCTACAACCACTCCTTTCATTTCTGGCTTCCTTGAGTGTAATTCAATCAATCAATCAATCAATCAATCAATTTTGCAGCTATGGCACATTGGGAAGGAACGTGGGACCTTGGTTAGGTCAAGTCTTGAGGAATAAAGGACTTCTCTGTTTCCTTGGTAAGTCCTGACTAAGCAACCCTGCACCAGCTACGGGGAACATAAGTATAGTGAGGAAGGCAGTGGGGAATCATAGATGTTTATCACACTATGCTCTTAAAGAGCTACTATTCCAGTGTGACTCCTCTAGCAGCCTCCTGTTGCATGCTGGGATTGGCAGTTTTAAGGAGCTGAACTTCTCTGCCTGAGAATTCTAAATACCCCTCCTTAAAACTGCCAATCCCAGCATGCAACAGGAGGCAGCTAGAGGAGTCACACTGGAATAGTACCTCTTTAAGAGCTCGTCTGATAAACACCATAGAATCATAGAGTTGGAAGAGACCACAGGGGCCATCCAGATGGCTGTGACGGAACAGCATGTACAAACTGCAAGATGTTCCATAACTGAAAAAAGTAGAAGTAACAGCCCCATATCCCCATAATAGCATATGGTTGGCCACTGTGGAAGAGAATGTGTGACTTGATCAGGGATGGGAATCATGCAGCACTACAGATGTTGCTGGATTGCTATGCTGAGCATTGCTCTCCACTGACTATACTGTCTTGGGCATCTGGAATTCACAATCCAACAACATCTAGAGGGCTGCATGATTCCAGCTGCTGACACATCTTTGGCTTGATCCAGCATGGTGGTTCTTACAGTCTTGAAATCTTTAGAATTCTACACAGACTTCAATTCTCTCAATGCAAAGGATGCTTATCTTTGTAGATTTTGTTCTCACAAGAAAAAATGAATAGCCACTTTCTGCTCACTGTGAGAAACAGAAAACTTTTGAATACTACTCACAGTTTGAGTTTTTATTCTGTACAAAAGTGTATATTTTCTGTGCAGAAAACAGCATTTTGTAAAGAAAATTACATTTCTGTGCAGAAAAAGGTTTGTTTATGCAGTTAACTTGTTTTCCACATGGAAAGTATGGTTTTCTGTACAAGAAATTTGTTTTCTATGCAGAAATGTTATTTTCTGTGCAGAAAATGCCATTCTAAATGTAGGAGACTTGTTGCTGCTTAGAAAATGCTATTTTATGTGCAAAAAATTTCCATGCATTTTCCAAGCAGTCTGAGTACCAAGCTCTGAGTATTCTTGAGCATCTAGGAATCTCCTTCTCAGTTTGATGACACCTGAGAAACTCATTTTTGAATTTTTAAACGTTATTATTTCCATACCTGCTCAACAGACACATAGATGCGTACAATAGAACTGCCTTCCTGACATTGTTTTGCTATTCTTTTTTGTTTTCTATTGGCAGTGGCTTTGTCAGTGTTCACCTAGCTGCAGAAAAGGTGTTTTCCACTTCCTCTAAGGCGGGGCCTCATCCATCTATCTTCACAAGCAAGATGCCTTCAGCCACTCTGTGCCTTGAATTAGGCATATCAAGAAGACCTACCCAAGAAGAGTTCTGATAGAATACATACCCTTGGGCTGTGACTGTTCTTCATTCTATATCTGAATTAGGCCTTCACCGTATGACAGCCAACCCCAACCGGGTTTCCCCCTGAGCTTGGAAAAGTTACTTTTTAGATCACAGCTCCCAAGATTCTGCAGCCAGCATGGTGTCTACAGAATTCCTAAGGAGAGCATATTTATTGATAATAAAAACCTGCTGCTTATTTAAATGGAAGAACTCACCAAGCCTTCTGCAAAAGAGCTGACCTGTGCAGAACCTATTTTGCCTCCCAAACAAAATGTTAAACATTTATAAGGAGATAGAAGTCCATAAAGAAAAGGAAGGGGGTGGGGAAGAGAAGCAAGCATCTGTGAAATGAGTGGGTGCTATTGCTGATGCTGATAATCATTTCCCCCCCCTAAGATTTCAAGTAATGGTGCATACCCAGCAATTTCTGAATACCATCTGTGAATGGAAGTGAATGAAATGCAAATACTTCCTATGTGTTGAATGTACTCAAAAAGAGAGGAAAAAAACCCACAGTAGTATGAAGGTGATTGGTCAGTGTGAAGCCTGTAGTAACAGGAAAAACAGTCTCCTTTCCCTGCAAGGGATTCAGCAGAAGCACCTATGAAGCATAGATGATGGAAAACTTAAATGTTTAAGTTAAAGCTGAAACAAAGTGATGAAAGCCTGAGAACATCCAATCCTACACTCTAACCACTGCAGCATGTTATATACTATAGCACATGTTTGTGCCCTGCTGAATGGGAAACAGGACAAACAATATGTTGCCCATCACTGTAACAAAGAGAATACCTATACTACAAAGTAATAACAATTTGAAACCATTTTAACTGATCTGGCTTCATCCTGTGAAATCCCAGGATTTGTAATTTGGTGAAGTCCTGACAATTCTCTGCTGGCGAACTATATAGCACAGGAGCTCACTGCTGTCGAAAATTAACCGGTTAACAAAATAATACCTCCCACAGGTTTATTCTTCACAGACCATGCCTCTCTCTACTTGGGAGAGCTACAATGTAGTTCAGTTTTAACATGAGACATCCCACTGAATGTTATCCTGCTCACAAGCAGCACTAGGCTGGTCACAGGAGTATTCATTACGCATGTGTCACAACAGATCAGTCTATTCTGCTTCATTTACATGCCTGACAACATAGTGTTTCTGTCCAGACCTTCGCAGTCCTAAACCCTTATTAATCCTCATACATTGTGCTAATGAGCTGAGGGAGACAGGAGAAGCAGGGCTATTCCATCACCTCTCCTAGGGGACCAGCCTTTCCTGAACTGTCACCTAGAAGCAGCTATTCCATCAGTCTACCTGAACTGTTTCCATCCCAGGTGATCATTATATGAAAATGAAGCTTTAAGAATTAGTATCTGAGCTTGATTCTTCTTCTTCCTTGTTCCTTTTCCTTTGTGTACCATGAAGACTTATGTTAGTTTGGATCAGTATGTAAAGAGATCTTCTAGCACCTTTGAGACTAAATGAGAGGAAAATGTCTGATGCATCTGATGCAGGACACTCAAATCTATGAAAGCTTATGCTTTCTCTCATTTACTCAAAGGTGCTACAAAATCCCTTTGCATGAAGACTTGAGGGTAGGAACTGTCTTGCTTCTGATCATTATCAGCAGCACTGAGAGCCTTTTTTTTTAAGGCGGGGGCTAAAGAGCAGAGCAAAGAGTGCTTTAAATAATTCTTTTTCTTTTCTCTTTACCCAGCCTTTCCCTCTCAAAATCATGTCACTTTTCCATTTACAGCATGGCTCTTCTGTACTGCATTCTTGGCAAGTACACAAAACTGTTGGCCCATTTATTTGGTCATCTCCTACCTTGATTACAACAAATGTTGCCACTCTTGCCACTCACATTTTATTGTTGAATCCAGGAGTGCATCTACACTGTAGAAATAATGCCATTTGGCACCACTTTTAACTGCCATGGCTCCATCCTACAAAATCCTGGGATTTGCAGTTTTATGAGACACCGGTACTTTTTGGCAGAGAAGGCTAAAGACCTTGTAAAACTGCAATTCCCAGGATTCCACAGGAAGGAGCTCCAGCACTCACAGTGCTGTCAAATTGCATTATTTCTACAATGTAGATGCACCTCAGATGTTTTAGAGCAAGTTTTGCACATTTGCCTCAGTGGTGAGTCATTGGCATAATGATCCCTGTGATACAGTGGATCTACTCTGGGGTATTTTCCAAGTATCAAAGGAGCTTAAGGTGATGAATCTATTTTGAAACTAATTTAGACAAGTTTAGTTACAACTGAAACTCAAAGAGGAATCCTCATCCCAGTGACATGAAAGCTACCACTGCCACTGGCCCAAAGTAACATTACATATATGGCCATAAAGCAGAAAACAGTTCCCACTTCCTTGACTTTCATTTACTGGGTTGCAAACATGAAATAAACAATAATGTTAAGATCCAATATCTCAAGTAACCTCTGCTAGAAACCTACCCCCCTAAATAATGTGTGGTTAATTCACACCTCCCCAAATATTCCATTGCACAAAAGTTTTCCACACAAAAAAGGCATAAAATTCATTTAATTTAGAAACATATATTTGGGAGAAAATATGTTTATAAATGGTATATTGCAATGAATACAAAAATAAGAATTTGTTTGGTTATAATGGATTTAAAATGTCCTTAATCTTTTAAACCCATTTTAAGTTGATAATCATATTTAATATGTGTTTAGTCTATATTGATCATTTTATTGTTTTAAATTGTTATAAGTTGTTTGTATTTATTTTACTGTATACCACCCTGAAATATGTTGATAATGGGATAGAAATATTTTAATGAATAATAAATAAATTACATAGTTCCAGCCTTTAAAAAGACTGTCGCTGAGTTTCCTTTACCAGAAAGGAAGTCCATGCTAATGTGAATCACAACATAAAACAGATCATCAATGCTGTGGTTATTACACCAAGAGACATATTACTTCCTTAAAGCTGTGCTTCTATATTGTATACAGTGCACCCTTCCCTTATGTGGGGGATCCGTTCCGGACCTCTCTGCATAAAGGAAAAAACGCGTATGTTCAAGCCCCATTAGAAATAATGGGGTTCATGCATGCGTTGTGTTGTGGGACGTGTGCAGTGGGTGTGTGCCCAATTACTTCTTCCTGGCGTGCCAAGGCTTCTTCTGGTGCAGGCTTCCAGTGTATGCTGGAAGCCACATAAGCTGTACCCACATATTTTGTAAAATATGGAATCCATTTTGTCAATTCAAAAATCATTTTCCAATTAAAGAGGAAAGAAAATGGCACAGGCTTACAGATGAACACATGTGATAAGTAGAAGGACCAGAAAGGACAGATTCAGATACTGCTGGACACAAGAGAGAAACTAGATGGCAGCAAGGGGCTAAATGTACTCTGTGGTGGCCTCAGCCTTTAATATTTTAGCCTGATCCACCCTATTGACAGGGTCCCATCCTGAATTCAAGTTCGGATGACCTCATCAACTTGTCTTTAGGGCTGATTCTTCCATCCTTTCAGTATCTGAGCTGCACTGGAGGGTATTGGCTTTCCTCACTTTCATCTACATTCATTAACTGCAAAACAAGCTATTAGTTTAATGTAAGATATTTACATATTTACAACCAACTGCTTTACATACAGTCGGCCCTTCTTATACGCGGATTTGCCATCTGCAGATTTGAGCATCCGCGGATGGCAAATTGGGAATTTGTCCCCAATGGCGGCGCGCGTGCATGCGCACTGCCATTGGGGACAACTTCCTTCTCCTCCCTCCCCTCCCTGCCTCCCTCCCTCTCCTTCCCCTTACTTACCTTTAAAGTCTTGGCGCGCCTGTTTGGAATCTGCTGCCGCCGCTGCGGGATAAGATGGGTGGCAGCGGCAGCGGCCAAGTCTTGGCTTCCTCGCTGCCGCCGTGAAAGGGCGCGATAGCAATGCTGGAGGCCTCTTGGCCCCCAACAGCACTGCCACCGGGCCTTTCCCGTGGTGGTGGTGAGGAGGCAGAGCTTCTGCACCGGATGCCTTCAAGGCCTCCAGCACCGGCATCCGGCCTCCTCCATGCCTCCACCGCTGCGGAAGGGCCAGATACCAGTGTTGGAAGCCAAGAGGGCCCCAGAACCGACACCCATCCCTTCCATGGCGGCAAGGAGGCCGGGTGACGGTGACGGAGGCCTTGAAGGCCTCTAGTGCTGCTGCCTTCCATGCCTCCTCTTCGCTGCCTCCGTGCCTTTTTTTTTGGAAGAGGAGGCACGGAGGGCAGCAGCACCAGAGGCCTTCAAGGCCTCCGGCACTGTCACCTGGCCTCCTCGCCGCTGCTGCCACCACGGAAGGAGCGGGTGTCGGTGCTGGGGCCCTCTTGGTCACCAGCACTGG
The DNA here is from genome assembly GCF_019175285.1 of Sceloporus undulatus. Classification (NCBI taxonomy): domain Eukaryota; kingdom Metazoa; phylum Chordata; class Lepidosauria; order Squamata; family Phrynosomatidae; genus Sceloporus; species Sceloporus undulatus. Next base: position 128,505,358 of record NC_056526.1, on the reverse strand, counting down.
TATCTGGCCCTTCCGCAGCGGCGGAGGCATGGGGGGAGGCCAGATGCTGGCGCTGGAGGCCTTGAAGGTGTCCAGCACAGTAGCTCTGCTTCCTTGCCACCACCGCAGAAAAGGCCCGGTGGCGGTGCTGTTGGGGACCAAGAGACCTCTAGCACCGCCATCACGGCCTTTCACGACGGCGGCGAGGAAACCAAGACTTGGCCTCTGCCGCTGCCGCTGCCACCCGGCTTGCCCCACAGCAGCAACGGCGGAGGTCAAGCAGGCATACCAAGACTTTAAAGGTAAGGGGAAGGAAAGGGAGGGAGGCAGGGAGGGAAGCGAGGAGGGAAGCGAGGGAGGGGAGGCGGGGGGCAGGAACTTTTGTCCCAATTGGGACAAACCATTGGGACAAATGGGACTTGAGCATATGCCGATTTTGGTATACGTGGGGGGGGGGTGTTCCGGAACGGATCCCCCGCGTATACCAAGGGCCCACTGTAATTTCATACAGCTTCTTTCATCTTGTTCTACTTCATCACATGAATGATAGGTGATTTAACTTACTTCTTATTACCTCCTTAATGGTAATTAAACAGTATAGTATGGAGCACCACTGAAGGTAATTAAAACCCAGCCCATTAACATTTCTCACCCAAATCCAACCGATCCTGAAGAGCACTCCACAATGTAACATTTGATTGCAGGGTCTACCTTTTCAATTATTTCTATGTTTGTAGTTTTACAAGGACTTTAGCCTTCTCTGCCAAAAAATGGTGGTGCCTCACAAAACTACAAATTCCAGGATTCTGTAGGGTGGAGCCATGGCCTTTAAAGTGGTGTCAAACTACATTACTTCCCTAGTATAGATGCACCTTCAGTCTCAACTGCCCCTGGAGTCAAGATAATACCACCCATGCACGAGGAGGAGGTATTAGTAGCAGTAGTACACATACATGTGCACACAATCTTTGGAACACACCCACATACCTCACACAAAAGCCCAATGAGAACATGCTCTATGGCATGTTCCACAGAGGAAATTAACTTACAGGAGGAATAGAATGGAGCCCGCAGAGAAGGGCATGGCCACGTAGAACCCTTGAACCTCTTGCTCATTTTTTCCTATGTAGGAGTAAAACTCAAGTCATATCCAATTGCATGAATTATCTTCAGATATTTTTTTAAAAGGGATAGTTAGCAAATCACTGACCTACTTCCACCCCATATCATTTACATTCAAGCATCTCAAGTGGATGCCATCGGCTAGGCTGCTTAATTTTATCATCATTATGTTGGAAATATTATTTCTTTTGCGGTTTGGGGATTTGATCATGTCATGGAAAACAAGTCCCTTTGAGCCCAATTTTAGATGCCAAGTTGGATATGATGCAGATCTCTGATTCTCAAACTTCTCTTTTTCTCCCTCCCTCCCTCTAATTCTATGTGGTACTATTACTTGCTGAGTAATATTGATCTCAAAAGCCTAAGTAGCAAAGAATTTTACAATGCCAACATGGATCAATATTCTTTATTATATCTGGAAGATGATCAGTTTTTGTTTCTTTTTTTCTTTGTTCTCTTCAGTATTTTGTCTTGTCTGGATTGCTGAGTATATATTTAACATTCTGTTCTAGCAGCCAGTTGCTTTTATTGAATATACATAAATGAGTCAGAATACCACAAAACTAGGCCTAGCAGAAAGGACACCAGAGTCTCGCTCTGGGCCACACTTCCAAAGTAGAAGCAAAGGAAGGAACATGAGAAAGTTATAATTTTTTTCGTCTATACCCACTCTGCTCTTGAGATTTTATGAGAAGAGAATTTCAACATGTAACAATCTCTCCTCCAAAGATATATAAGAAATCACTCACGGTCTTTGTTTTTTTGTTTTGCACCATGTTTGGACATAAGAACAAGATCTTGGTTCCAGCTGAATAAAGAGTGATGTAGTAAACTGAGCCACCATAGTGAAGTATTTGACTAGGATACTGGGAAACCAGGGTTCAAATCCCCTCTCAGCCATGGAAACCCAGGGGGTGACATTGAGGAAGTCACACAATCTCAGCCCTCAGAGGAAGGCAAAAGCAAACTCTTCTCTGCCAAGAAAACTCCATGAAAGATTTGTATTAGGGTCGCCATAAGTCAAAAGTGACCTGAAGGCACATAACAAGTAACATACAAACTTTGCTGTATTGCAAGACATTTTATTAGCTTGTTCTTTATGGACATATTCTGACATATGGCTACTGTAAATAATATATTTTTGAAAAAAACATACATCTTATTGGCACACAAGCTTAACCAAGGGCCCGAACAGCGATAAAGCTGCTTCGGATCACTTTGGAGGTATGCTGTTTAAATGATGCATGCATCCTAAGAGGCCAAAAGCCATGCCAAAGTCACTCTCCAGTCCTAAGGACTGAAGCACAGCTTTGGTGCAGCGTCTGGCCTCTTAAGATGCATGTGTCATTTAAACAGCATACCTCCAAAGTGACCCAAAGCAGCTTTATTTTGGCCTGTCTGTTCAGGCCCTTAGTCTACCTGATATCTAGCAATGGTTTGTCTTACCCAGATTCTCTTGTGTTCAGTTAAACTTAAGTTTAAATAGATTATCCATAAGGCTTTTCAATTGCCCTCTGGGCCATGTACACACAATGATGTCACTCTCTTAATCATGGTCAAGAGATATGGCATGACCTCCATCTGTGCTTACTGCTCTGCAACATTTTCAGTAATGTGCCCCAAAATTACTGTTAAAAATTACAATGCGAGTTCTACTCAGATCTAAATGTGCACAATGTGTCAGATTTACAGCTCCAAGCAAGAATAATGTATTTTGGGGTATTGTTTTAAATTGTGTTTTTCATTGAAAGCTACTTATATTCAAGGCTTATGACAGCTAATTATTTGACTATAGTCAAAGGCTATCTAATACACATCTTAATTATTCAGTCCAGATGATAATGTTCTTCTGGCCCATAAACTTCAAGGCCCGTGGAGTTCAAGCATGGATAGTATTTCCAATGAAGAGGGGAAACACACATCCCCATAGACCTTTCCCTTCTTTTAACACTTTTCTCAATGTGGGAGTCACACTTTAAAAAAAGTCTTGGCATGTAAAGGCAATCAAAGTAAACTGTGAACCCACAATACATCTGATGGCTAATATGTAGAAACTATTGGTCGATGCTGACAATGTGCATGAAGCAAATGAATTTGTGATTTTAGTGCATCATTAGCCGCTACATCTCTTCTTTGAATAGAGTAAGTATTTGGGTGTACTTTGTTCTCATATGAAAAGATGGTACTGTGTGTATTTAAAAGTTCTGTGTTTCTCCTGAGATGGAGGAATTAATTGCAACTACATTTGTGCTGAATACTGTGTTTTCATATAAATTATCCTCTTCAAGTACAAATGACCTCCACAAACCTAGAGCAGGCCATATCAATTTGCAGTTATTATCAAAGCCAACTCCTGATCTGTAACACATTAGGCACATATGAGCAGGTGAATAAAATGCTTTGTAGCATGGAAATATTTTAAACTTTTCCACTACTGTAATTCAACCTAATGAATATTTGAAATATTTGAACATTTGAAAGGAAAGAAGAATCAACACAACCTGATCTTCTATGGGGCTAGGGAAATCTCCACAGGGAAACTAAAGGAGGTTTCCATAGTAAAAGCAAACTTCTTTTGCTTTTTAAAGCTAAAGAATTTACATCATCTTCTGTATTGTGTCTTGATCAAACCAATTGAATCAACCATTTTGTTATAAAAAGCATGCTACATAAGAGGCTGACATTTGTAAATGAAGTTTGAGACACAGATTCAAGAATGGTGAGAAAATAATATGATAAATAGGGAAAAATTCTACTTAGATAAAAGGCATTCCACTAGAAGGCAAAAAAAAAAAAAATACGTAGAGGTTTTTACTCAACTGTGCATGCTTCATTTGTTACTTCTACAGCACATTACCCCCAAACAATTTCTCGACCTCCGTGAGTACACTAGGTTCAGCTACCAGTGCTTACTAAAATATTTGATTCTAATTAGACCTAATGATCATGTTGGCCTCTCTCAATCATTGATTTTGCAGAGGCAATACTTTAGTTAATCCTGCAGTGTGTCTAAGAGTGTGGGATGTAAGTGCTGTTGTACCCGTCAGGAACAGCGACAATACTGCCATGAAAGTCAACATGTAAGTAAGCAAAAAGCCCAACATGCACATATTTCAATTTAAAACATGAGAAAATCCCCCCCCCTTTTTTTTTTTTACAACAAAATTGAGAGGATTAGTTAAGAAAGAGAGTTGTGAAGGTCAGGTCTCCTCAGGACATTTGGTTATTTAAAACTATTGAGAAGCTCAGAGAAAGTTTATATCAGAGATCTAGAATTAAAAGTCCATGAGTAAAACTGCATAGTAAAAAAAGAAGTAAAATTAAGGAAGCAATAAAAAGATAAGAAGGCTCACTTTTAAAAGTATATTGCTTTTTTTAAAAAAACAACAAGCAATTACAAATACATCAGAAGCAGAAAACAGCCATGGAAGTGGTTGGCTGGTCAAATGATAATGGTATACAAGCTTATTTATTGAAGGTGGGCAAGGAAACTGAAGAGAAGTTAAATGTACCTTTTACCTTGATTTTCACTGCAAAGAATTTCAAGACAGATATCTACATGTGAGTAATTTTTTGGTAAGTATTAGGGATCTCCTGTGGATTAACACTCAATCTTAGGATGTTTAAGGAAAAAGTAATAATCAATTAGTTGATGGGCAAACAGTGAAGCAGCAACATTTGCAGATTACACCCAATTAATCAGACTGGTTAAACACCAAGACTGTGAAGAACTCCAAAGGAATCTTTCCAAACTGGGTGAATAAACAACAAAAATAGGATTGATTACACAGAAGTAGGAGGGTACGCTACACTACAGACCTCCGTGCAAATCATTCCTAATGAAAAAAGCAGCACAAAGTAAGTAATGTGAAAGACCTCTGACTGAGCTCCCAGACAGCCTCTCCTAGCCTAAGGAATAAGACAGGGCTCAATAGTATGATGGTGTAAGTCAATTGAAATCTTGGCTGGGAGGAATTCTGGAAGTTGTAATTCAAAAACATAACTTTCCCAAGCTCTGAGACTGCTTACTATGTTCCTGAGAGTAAAGTAATGTACATTGGAGCAAAAACCATCCCGACCTCATATATATTCCGGTTAAATCTGAATTGGCTGTGATAAAACCAAGGGAAAAGGTTTTGGGGCTGTAATGGATAGCTGAATCAAAGAATCACCTCAGTGTTCAGCACTGACAGGACCATCAAATTCCATGCTGAGAATCTTAAGGAAAAGAATTGAAATAAAATGATTCATATTCTAGGGTTTATCTACACTGATAAAAAATCTAGCTTCACCGCAGAGTTTCCTGGTCTGCAGTGACCCATTAACAATCCTGCAGCACCCCTGTTAATGCCACACACAGACACGCTGAGGTGCCACTAGCATAAGCAGCCACACATTTCCCCCTAGTGAACTTACAGAGGTGCAAGGGAGCAGTCCACACCACTTTTCTTTCACATTATTTTCAGCTACATGGCGGTGTCTTCACTTTGTCTCCCATTTCCCAATATGCATCTACCTATCAAACAACAACTGCTATTACATAATTTTTTGTGGGTTTTTTAGGCTATGAGGCCATGTTCTAGACGAGTTTCTTCCTGATATTTCACCAGCAGCTGTGGCTGGCATCCCCAGAGAAACAGCTGTAACTGTTTGCTTGACCACTCTGAATGGATGCCACCCCCATGCAATCCCCTTCTCCCTTCGTGCCCCAGTAAATGAGAGAGGGAACTTTAAATGTACACAGAGATACCCACACAAAAGAGGGAGAAAAAAAAAGAAAATAATTTTATTTCCATTTTATATATGAAAATGTTCAGTCATGATCAAAGGTGAAGAGTAAATTGGGCTACCCCCTTCCTCTCCCCCCCCCCCCCCCCGATGAGCGAGCAAGGGGAAGAGCCAGCCAGTGTGTACCCTTTTGTCTTCGTTCCACCCTCCAATATCCCCTTCAACCTTGTGCCTCCTTTTGTGTGAGAGAATGAATGGGAAGGATTGGAAGGGCAGGGGATGGGAGTGCACACACTGGCTGGCGTATTTGCTCACTCACTCATTCAGAGATCTGTATACATACATAGAGGGATATCTCCCCTCAAACACATACACACAGCTCTAGGTCTTTGTCACCCTTCCTGGGTCCTGCCCTTAGTGCTAAGCTCCCAGCCAAGTCTCCAGCCCTGGGGAAAGAAATCAGGCTCCAATCTCACTAGGCTGGCACCTTGCTCATCACCTCATCCACCTTGTGGCTTCCAAAGTGAGACTAGGATGGTTGTTTGGTTTGCTCTTGAGAGAGAAGGGAGGGAGAAGGAGAAGGGGTAAAAAGGTCCTTGTCTAGAAAGGGGATGTTCCAGGCTTGGCTTGGCTGTGTCCACCATTGTTTGTCTGCCAAGGTGTAGACATTGCAGTAAATAAAAACATGGCAACACGCAACACACTTGCTGGAACCAACCAGTACTGCCTATCAAAAACTCCCCCAGCTCTCCACCCAAGCCACCTTGGAGTGTCGGCCATACACAGGGTTGTCTGGAATTTTTGAGAAAGTCTGGGATAAAAGGTGAGTTTTTAAAAATCAGACTAAAGCCCTCTGAACTGCATTCTTTGTGAATTCCCTGTTAATTGTCCAGAATGTCATGAAAACTGAGTGCTGCAATTACAGGGTGAGTATGGTTTCTTTGGCAGTGTAGACAAGTCTGTAATGTCTTTAAGGATGTCCCTGATGCTCTCCCATCATGCCACATCTATTGTTTGGCAAAGCACATAAAAATGCTTTTCAGAAAAACCCAAGAAAAGAAAGAGGAAAGAAATGGAAAAGTAACGGTTGGCTATGGCCTTGTGAATCCTTATTCATTTCCATCAAGAATGAAAAGATTACCAGCTAAGACAAGGAAACCCATCAGGCAAAGAAAGAGTGGGCAATTTGCTTCCAGCTCGGCTTAGTCAGCACTCTAAAAAATTGATGAATACAACAGCTTGAAACAGCATCTTGCACTGAAGAAAAGGCTAATCAAATACTTTGAACTTTATCCACTGGTGGTTTTAGTTAAGTAGAGAATATTGTCCTAGAGAAGTGTTGCACATTTTCAGGCAAACATCAAAGAGGGTAAAAATAAGCTCTTTCAGCTTGGCAATTTTCATATTCTTGCTGTGCAACTTGCATTCCCTTCTCATCCAGTTTTGTATCTACTGCACCTGATTTGGAGAATGTGCAGGCCCAATCAACTTTAAAACTGAAATAACTGTAATGGAATTATAACATAAACCATTATTACATTCTATGAGCTAAAAAACCACAGAGCCGTACTCCAATAACAGAATGCAGGCTTTATATGCAAACAGTTCCAATTCATTCCCTGTCATCAGGGTTCTCAGTTGAAATAAATGAAACAGTTGCTGAACCTATATGGAAACTTAATGTATAAAGACATCATAGTATCTCCTTAAAAACAACAATCATAAATTTTACATTCTGGTCACCATTTTACAGTAATATGTGCCTACAGACAAGGTTTATTGCTGCCACCAGATTTTCACAACATCTGTTTGCCCTTAGGTAAATTGGAGGCAATGACTAAATGCATAGGGTGTCATGGACTGATACTTCAAAACCAGCGCAGCATAATGTGTTAAAAGTACTTCTGAAATGTTTTCCTTTCACTCCCTCTTGTCAGTATCTGTCACTCTGCTATGGCACTTTCCATCACCACAAAGACCCATCCACCAAACAGCGGGTCTTTTAGCTTCACAAATTGTCACAGTTTGTAAAATCTGAAAGCACTGAACTGTACACTTATTAGATACCTACGCTTTTCTTAAAAGCTTTTGCTGTCACAAGTAGAGGTAAATATTTCTTTCCTCCTTCCAAGACATAAAAGTCTGCTTAAGCTAAGACTTTATTACTACTACTACCATCATCATTATCATCATCATTAACATCATCCTGCTTTTCCCAAAAACTTAGGACCCAAAGTGGCTCACAGTTGAAAAAAACAATACAACTGAAAATATACAAAAAAGTGCATCGTAAATATGTGGAACTGGATAGCCTAAAAGAATATCTATTCTCTTATGAGCCAGTTTTGCCTTTCATAATGTCAACTAAATCAATGGACTCTTTTTGGAATCAGGTGGTAAAAAGGACAAGGAGGTTCAAAGCACAGCATTCTGTTTTAACAGGTGTGCTACATGCCTCATGCTTCTTGAAGGGTGGGGGGTTTCCAAATTTGTTATTAACATCAGAGGGTTCATTATTATTTATGTGGTTCATGCTTTAAGGCAAAACGGCAGCTGTTTAATGAAGAAGAAATTTAGAAAAAGAAGCCACAACCACTCAGACAACTGCTCCCCGAACCACACAAACCAGCTGGATGAATGGCAATGATTCATAGAGAAGAGCACACACAGAGAGAGCCCAGTGGTTGATCATAATGAAATCAAATAACATGAACAGTATTCCTTTGCAGTTTGAGTAATCTAAGAGCCCATTTATATTACTGAAGCAATGCAGGAGCCATTTCACAATGGACCTTTTCCCAGCTTCGCTTAAATATTTGGAAACAGAACCAGATGGGCAAGTCCAGTGGTGTAGGAGTTTCCCATCTGATCACAGTGGGGAATAATTGGATAGGAAGGCCTGTGTAGTTAGCTGAACACATGTTGTCCTGGCTCCCAAATACTATTAAAATTTTACACTTCCGGAAAGTGATTGTTATGCAGGTATGGTAGGAACTTGGTTGAGAACAGCAAAGAAATAGTTCTTTGAATCAACATAATAATATAATTGTGGAGAATGTTAATCATCACAATTGGCTTGCTAGTGATTTTATTCATTTTAAATAGCTACGTGAGCACTTCTATTCTAATGATCCAGCCCTGTATTTAAAATAACATTTCTGCATAGAGAAATTATTACATTAATTTGTTGCAAGGTAGATTTCTGCCAAACTTGTCAGGTGTTCACAAGAATTTTGCAAACTAAACCAAATAGTATACACGAGACCAAAGGCAAGTTCACTGGTCATTCTAGGGGGGAAAATTAAATAGCTCTACAGAAGAAATTTATTTTTAATGCTCCACTGCCTCGTTTAGACACATATGAATGATAATTTAATGATTTAATGAGATGCTAATGTGCACAGACTCAAATTCTGTGTTGTGTGTGTGGTTTTTTTTTTAAACCAAGTGGGAGAATTAACACCATGCTTTCAGGCAGGATTTTTTTTACAAGTGCTATATACAAGTTCACACAGTGAGACATGAAAAGGTTTTTGCACTCACTAAGAAATCACATTTTCAAAAACACACTGCATATTAGTAAACGAAAAAGAAGCTTAGTTAACTAGCTACTGTTGCATATTAACAACAGAAGAAATAAAGAGAGCTCCATTTGTGGACTGGATAGTAATAACCCCAACAGCCCGAAACATCTTTTTTGTTTCCCTTTTGAATTTCTTTGATATATATTTTTTCATTTTCTGCAACTCTGCATGGTTATTTCAGTACTTCATTACTGTTATACAATAGGCCCTTGTTATCGGCTGGGGTATGGTTCCAGAATCCACCATGGATAACAAAATCCATGGATGCTCAAGTCTCCTTAAATATAAATGAACATGAAAATGGTGTCTCTAACATAAAATGGAAAATCAAGGTTTGCTATTTGGAATTTATACTTTTTTGGAATATTTTCAAACTATGTATGCTTGAATCTATGGGGAAAAAAATCTGTGGATGGGGGGGCCAACTGTATGTCCTGGCTTTCACAGTGTTACAACGTTCACTGCTGAAGTCAGAACACATGGTGATACAGGAGGATAGGACGTGGGTGCACTCTGGATTCATTCACAAATCTTCCTCTGCTGTTGATACAGCAAGTTGTACATCTTAAGGCTGCAACTCCAATAAGCAGGGGACATGAAGAAAAATTACATTCCATTCTTAGTATATTACAGAATCATGGAAGACACATTAGATTAAATAGGACAAAGGGATATAAGGAACACTCACCATTTTTGTTTTCAATCTAGAGAGAAGGGCCAACACAGTCACTGACCTCAGGGAAGCAGTTTCTGCAGGTGCAAATGGAAGGAGGGGAATCTAAAAATATGTTCTGGAAATATGGGAAGCATCATAGAGAAGTTTTTTGGCACCAGAAAGGGTAACATGTGGGTGGGGGACGAGGAGGATGAAAATCCTAAATCAACCATCACGTTGGATTCAGGCCATGGCTGGATTGAATCTGAAGAAACAAGGCCAACAATGACAGAGTACAGATGAAGTGTGTAATGCCTGTGGGAAATTTGTCTGAGTTTTCTGGGAGACCTCATGGTGGTTGGAGACCTTTTTGACCCTTATGGCACAGCCTCAATCTACCTGGCAGGTAGCTAAAACCACTTACCCTCTTTACCAGGGAAGCCCAGTCTTTTAATTTCCTTCATGTGGCTCTCCAGATGTTGTTGGAATGCAACTTCCACAATCCCTCACTTTTGACTAGGACTGATGAATTTGAGGATTATAATTCAGCCAACATCTGAAACACCATATTTTCACCATGTGTGCTTTGAATCCTTTCCCCCCCCCCTTTTGGACAAAATGCTAATAAACAATCTTATACATGTATACCTCAGGGCTTGTCTACACCGGCGGGAAACCCCATACTCACCCCCTAGTGGCTGCAACCCAGGCATACAATGTTCCTTAGGATTCACAAGCAATACAGGACTTCCCTCGAAAAACTAGGAGAAAAACGAACTCCCTTTTACCTTGCTTTCATCTGGGAAATCCAGATTGGCACAGAGGACACAGCAGTATATTCTACACATGCAATCATCATAGGATCACCCTTTTCTTCTGGGTTACTCCAGGCTTGCCACAGTGAGTGTGGTGTTAATCAGAGTCACTACTGACCTGGAAATTGCATTGTGGCTGCAGAGTGAGTACGAGTTTTCCCACCAATGCAGACATCTCCTCAATTAACAAAGTAGATTATGTTTTGGGTGTTATTTCTTAAATATAGGAAAGATGGAGATAGGTTTTTGAACATACCCCAAAAAAGGAAGAATAGTTCAACATTTTCCAGCAAACTTTTTACTCAAAACTAACAATATGCACATGTGAAACGAAACAACCAATTCAGGTAAGCCTTGAGTGAGTAAACTAAAACATCCTGTACCTTCTAGAGACTGTATGAAGGCTTATTTCAGAAAGGACTTTTTTCTTCACCAGAAAGGTGCCTTTGTTTTGCTTGCAACATAGTCATGAACACCTGACAAGTCAGGCAGAAATCTACTTCACAGCAAATTAGTATAATAATTACTGTGTGGAAATGTTATTTTAGGTCCCCCCCTTAAACCATAGACCATGGGAATAGGCTAACCATGGGCTAACTTAGGCGCTTTACAGACCGTCCAAAAAGGGCGGTCTGTCGGTGCCATCATTTGCTGCACGGAGGAGCCCCAGTGGCCAAACCTCGTGGCTCCTTCGTGCAGCAAAAAGAAGCCGCAAAAAGCAGCTTCTTTTTGTGGCGCGGAAATGGCATCGCAAAGCGCCAATGGCGCACTCGCGGCATCATTTCCGCCATACAATGTGCAGACGCTAGGCGTCTGCGACATCAAAATGGTGGCGCCCATGTAAAATGGGTGCTGCCATTTTGTACGCGCTCGGCGCGTACTAGGGTTAGGGGCATCAGGAAATTATGCCCCTTTCTAACCCTAGTATGTGCCGTGCATGTACTTTCCGCCTGTGCGGAACGGGCCTTAGCTATTTAAAAAGAGTACAATCACTTGAAAGCCAACTGTGATGATAAATAGTCCACAGGAATATTATTATTATATTGCTTCTAAGAACTATCACCCAACCCTACACTGTCCACAAAAAAGTTTCTACCCTGTCAGCAGCAGAACCACTTTTCTTTCTTCTTATGGGTGTCTCATGGTTTTGTGGTCAAACTTATAGAAATGTGACTGCCTGACTTACCGGGCCAGTCTGGTTGCGGGGGGTGGGGGGGGGCAGCCAGCACTCTATGGCACCGGTGAGGTGGTGGGCTCTACTTGAGGCCTTTGGGTTTATGGCTACTGGACTACAGCACTTCTGGTCCAATTGGGACCACAACTCCCAGGTTCCCTGGGAACGGAAGCGCTGTGCCACTTTCAGTCCTTGCGGACTCCAACTCCCAGGTCCCCGAGAGCAGAAATGGCCCGGGATTGGCTGGGATGGGCGGTGTCACCTTGCCTTGTGGCTGCTGATTGGCCATCTGGCATATAAAAGGCCACGCCGGCTGGCCGGCGCTATTTTTTCTTGCCAGCCATCCTCCCTCCCATGTTCAGGGTTGGTGTTGTTCTGTCACAACTTTCCAAGAGTGACAGAATAGGTCTTAGGTTTGAAGGGCATGGTTTCCTGTGCTGCGGAGCATTGGATTGGGAGTCCCATGGAGAGCTAGAGGTGCTGAGGGTCTATGTGAAAGACTTTTTATCTATCATTCTGGGCCCCAAACCATAGGACTATCACCTGGATGAATGCGTCCTTCTCCCACATTCTATTGATGCCACAAATTGGCATCCTGGTGATAGTTTGCATAATTTCCTTACCCGATTCTCAAGGTGGATAAGCTGCCTTAAGGTTTTAAAGGTAATACGAGGGCTTAAGCAGTCATTTCCCCCTCCCTCCTCGATAAGGACAAAAACATAATCTTTTTAAAATCATAAAATATCCAGGCTCATTTCCCACATACTTTAACAGTGAGAAACTTGTTAAAAGTAAGTACGGAATATGTTGGGGCCGTATGACGTCTAGAGAACTGAACTGCCGCAATCACTCACACACCCTGATCCTAAACATACATACTGAAAAATCAATCCTCTGGCAGCTACCTGTCAAACCCACACCAAATTTCAGGCTCTACCTCTGTCTTATACAAACAAGAAAATATTAAGTCCTCTCTTTTCCTCTGCTCTAAATAAATAAAATAATATGAATAGCAGCTTTATTAGGGGTGTTTAATAGTGAAAAAGCAGCACAGAGACATCATTAACCCTTTCCTACTTGTTTGCCCACTTCAAATCCCTCACACGTTTCCCCCTATTATTTTCCATGTATATGTTTTTCATTGCTCTAGTTTACTCATTTACATACCATCTTTTTGTAAACAAAAAAAAAATCATAGCATTTTACATCCCCCCCCCCATAATATTGGTTTACTATCACATTACGTTTATTATGTGCTGTTCACATAAAAAAAAACTGCTGAGGGTTCATTATATGCATTAGTTTGTATTGCACAGCTTCCCCTCCATCCAAAATATCTGCTTTCTTTTTACAGCCAACAATGACTCTTAGAATATTTTGTCAATAAATGCTATGCAGTGAGATCAATTATTTTCTACTGTTAGATACTAACATATGCTTAATTAAAGAACAGTGACTCTACCTCTTGATTTAAGCTCTTTTAAGGTTGTACGCCGCTTTGATTGCGGTAACAAAAAGCGGGATATAAACTGAAGTTTTATTTATTATTTTATTTAAGCTCTGTGCTTAATTTATAAGCTAAGAGGATCTATGGCTTGGATCTAGATTTACATTTACTGTATACAGTAGGGCTGGTAGAAAATGGACTATCTTTTCCTCCTCACAGCGGCCTTGCAGCCCCCTGAGAAAGCTACAGAGCAGATGGGTCTGCTGTCATATCAGAGTCTGAGAGGGAAATAGGAATGTACAGTCAGCCCTCTGCATCTACAGGTTCTGCATCCACAGATTCAACCATCTACAGCTTGATTAAAAAAAAAATCCAAAAGCAATTGATTTTGCCACTTTATATAAGGGAAACCCCATTTTAGTACCCATTATATAATAATAATAATAATAATAATAATAATAATAATAATAATATCATTATATATAACTGAGGATCCACATTTTGGTATCCACGGTGGGTCCTGGAACCAAATCCCAGCAGGTACCAAGGGCCCACTGTAATTCTTAACTGATTTTCTTCTTGAAGGAAACAACAAGAATCTTTGCGATTTTCTTCCAGCTGCTATAAATTCTTCAAAAACCATACAATTTTCAATGCCAAGTTGTAATTCAGCAGTTATTTTGTGCAAAATTCACATGTGGTTGTCTTCACTAGAAAATTGCATTTTCTGCTCAGGAAGCAGAATTTTCTGTGCAGAAAACATATTTCTGTAAAGCTGCTTCCTGAGGAGAAAAATGCTGTTTTTTCTTTGCTGTTTGATCAACCGTGTAAAATTATACTATGATGTTATTATAATTATTTATTTATATAGTGCCATCACCGGACATGTTGCTTTACAAGTAAAAGAACAAAACAGTTTTTATGCAGAATAATTCCCTTATTGCAGTTTTTTTCTGCACAGGAAACAGCAGTTTCTGTGTGGAAAATAATATTTCTTGACAAATGTTTTCCACACAAAAATATTTTCTGTGCAGAAAATTTAGCTTCTTGTACAGAAAATGCTTTTTCTGTGCAAAATAACCACATGTGAATTTCATACAGAATAACACTTTTGAAACTGTTCCCAGAAATGGCGCCTCCTGGAACACATCAGGAACCCGATGGGAACGCCGGCGGCAGCGGCGGCATTCCACCGTGTGGTAAACTAGTGTTCTGGTTCCCATCGGGTTCCCATCACGCTCCGTGCGCGCATGCGCTCGTGCTCGTTAGAACATATCGGGGGACGGTTTTGCCTCCATGCGATAATCTTCTATATTATGTTTGACCTCTAACTATTCTTCTCATGTTCTTTCATACTATTCTACCAAATACTTACAATATCAGAAAAAAGACTGAATCCAAATCTAGAGACAAGTCTGTCTTCTGGAAAGAACATCAAGAATGACCTCAGCATACATAGGCACCTCCATGTACTTTTCATGCATGGGAATAGATACACATAATACAGAACTACATTGGGTCCATGTACACTCTGCTTTAACAGCCAAGGCTCCATATTATGGAATCCTGCAATTTGTAGTCTGGTGGGGGACTTAGAATCCTCTAGTGCCCTCCGTTGAACTACAGCACTAGAGATCTCTAAGTGATAACTCTACGTATCTCACAAAACTACAAATTCCAGGATTCCACAGCACAGGGCAATTAAAGTAGTATGAAAATGATATCATTGTATAGGATGGATACACACACTGTTCTCTGAAAAGAAAGTGCATGGGCAGCATAGCTCAATTGGGGTGAGTAACCAGGCTGAGCCTTAGACAGATCACTGGATTTATGCAAAGGAGTTTTCAAGACACAGTAAAATTGATAAGCAAGAATTCTCTAGCAATAGGTGCAATGCTGACTGGAAACAAGATCTGAAATATACCGAGATAGCTAGTTTGACATATTTTCGAGACAGCTAGTTTATCAGAAATGTAACCATACAACCAGGGTATGTACTATTTGTTTTCAGTACAGTATATATTCAAACACAGATGACAGTTCATGCTTGAGTATAACGCAATGCTATGCATGTTTACTCAGAAACAAAATTCTTCTTTGCTGAGTGGGACATACTTCTGGGTTAAATGTTTATAGGGCTTCAGCCTTGTTTAAGTAAGTAAGGTGCTGCTTATCCTTTTACTTACAGCTCTACAACTAATGCCACTAAGCTTTTGAAGACTTAAAAAGTTCCATGGGAGAAAACTTAGTAAAAATTTTAAAAAGCAAATGGAGACTTCTAAATAAATAAATAGGTGACACTATTAGAGACCAAACAAAGAGCACCCTGTCAAAGAAGGAACCTGTACAAAATGTTACTGTTTGTTCTCCATGAATGCTGAGGTATATTTACTAAAAGAAAGACATTCCATTCCTCTCCAGAGACTTCCCCTTCATTCAGAAGTACAACAGGGCTGCCTTCATATTCCTTCTATTCAGGTTAGGTCAGCACTTCAGTTACAGACCCCCTATTTGCAGGAGCAACATTTGTTCACTATAAAAATTAATCCTGAACTTAAACTTGGCATCACTTCGTTCCAATTTCAGAGCAGTTTTATTTGTATGTTATTTTGCTTTTGTAAGCTAACTGAGGGCATTTAAGTATTAAAGTAGTGGAAAATTACTATACATAAGACATTCCTTGGCACATAATTCTCCATTCCTGTTAGTCAAACATTTTCATGAAAAAAAGTCAGAGAATAATTTTACAGTATGGAGTGCAAAGCATATACTGTACCACCTTTCACTTTCTGCCATAGAATAGACCTGTTGAACTACGAAAGTAACAAAAACAAGATAAAAATATAACACACACTCACACACATATTCTCTCTTTCTAGCAGAAATATATAAAATATTGATACTACAGAAGATTATTTTTATTAGTGCTACATATCCAATGCATTTAAAGCTTGTTCAGTTCTTTATCAAGGGGACCTTATTTTAAATATATATTTTTTAAAAAATGGATTTGATTAATTTTTAACCCCCTTTAGGCCTCCAAAACAAAGGAGTTACTCAAAACGCTGTACAGAAAAAAAATTAAAATAATAACTAGAAAAAATGCCTTTACTTGCAAAGAGGTGAAGCAGCAGATTTTCTGGCTAGGAGGAATGTGACATGGGATTTATGCCTAGAGAATATGGTTCATCATGATTATCTCACTTCTTTACTCTCCAAGACTCAGGTTTGAAGGCAAGCCCTCTCTCAGGATTCCCTATTGCTATAATCTGCAATGAATCATTAACATTATGCTATTTTTTCTGGACTGATGCAGGGGGATCTTGTAGCACCTTTGAGAAAGTGTGAAAGAATATGGATCATAAGATTTTGTTAACCTAATCTACAATTTAGATGCATCTGAGGAAGCAGAATAAGGGGCAAAACAGATTGGCCAAAAAGGGCGGACTGGGGCCGCCTGGCATGCTCACCCTGGTGCTGTGACAACCACACATGTGCGCCACCAATCCACCCTGCCACTGCCATTTTAAACTGGTTTCTGAAAATGGTGTGGTTTTCTCCACTCCTTTTCAAGGTGCCTCTTTACCTTTACCTCGGAGCAGCTTCTGGCAGTGTTTGGGGCATGTGTCATGTAAATGCCATGCCCCCTACACACCCTGACGGTGACTCTTTTGGCCTATCTGTTTTGGATCTAAGTCTATGAAAGCTTATGCTACAATTTCTTTCCCAGGCAGTGTCAAAAGTGTTATATGATCCCTTTGCATACTGATATTCCAGACTATGTCTCTGAATTCTATCCCTTTGTCTGGATGTGTCTGTTATGTTGCACTTATGATCTTAAAGCTCATATGATTCAGTTTCTCTGTCCTGTGGTATAAACACCTAGAGATTCCAAAAATGGCTCCATCTCTGGTAATCCCTTGCCTCTGTCTCTGGTGGTCCTTTTCTCCACTGAACCACTCTGCAGTGGGTGCCATCCACCACTGAATCTGATTAGTGAGTACTAGGAAAAATAGCTTGGTGGGTCGTGAAGGTACTGTCTTCAACAGGCTTCTTCCCTATTTTAGCACAGATTCTGTAAACTTTATTTGTAGAATTCCAGAATGTGTTTTTTGTGCTTGATTTTATTGGACATCTGCTGGTTTTAAATGTTATCACTATGTGCTTATTATTGGTGTGAAGTCTTTTTTACTGTATTATGTTACTATGTCACATTCTTGTAAGGCATCTTTGAAAAGCATGATGCAACTAACTAATGACAATCTCCCCTTCATGTACATATTTTTCTAGGAAGTGACCATCAGTCTAATCCCTCAGTGATCTGCCTCAATTCTGTAGGGCAGACAGTACAAGCAAGCTGACATATGTCAGCAGTAATATGTTCATATAATACATTTATAACAGATTAATTCTACTTTACCTGCCATGATTCCATCCTACAGAAACCTGGGACTTGCAGTACTTAGAATTTTTTGTCAGGGAGCTATAGTGCCTCACCAAACTACACACTTCAGGATTCCATAAGATTCAGACATGACAGTTAAAGTGGTATCAATATGCTGCAATACTGTACTGTGAAAGAGACCTCAGAAAAGGGAACCAGGTTACCAGAAACGAGATCACAACCAACCAAACTAGGGACAATAGGGGAGTAACAAAGATATTTATAAACTCTTGTCAGTCAAAGAGTAGAGATAGGACAAAAGATGGGGTTAAGAAACAAAAAGCAGCAGGAGAGAGTAGCTGAGGGCCAATTATCACACAAGATGAGACAATACAATGTTGAAATACAGTCCTCCTTCTGCATGCTATAAGCACATTAAGATTTCAAAGGAGACTCTGTCTATGTGTACGTGTGTATGTGTGTGTGTACTCCAGCAACAGTAACTCTTAGAATTTCTCTGTGGCAGGTTCATACAGTATCTTAATTAACGAAGAAGGAATGTCAGCTATGAATACAGAACAAAACTGTAAATCCCTAACACACACACACACACACACACACACACACACACACACACACAGGAAAGGGAATTACCAGTCAGATGAGTCTTCTTGTTTTCCTGATGTAGGAGAGGCAAATATTTTTGTTCTTGTAAATCCAGGTCTTGTTAACTTAGTCCTTTCTTCACTTTTAGCTTCTCCGAAGGTCTAAGTTTAACTGAAGAACAAGAACCTGCAACAGTGAGGAAAAGAGAAGGCGATAAGAGCCCAGAAGAATTTCAGCTGCTGGCTGCGGCTACTGTTCTAGGAGCATTTGAGCTATTTTCAGCACCCGCTGAGTTTGTCTGCAATAGGAGAAACCAGAAAAGTACAGAGGCAGGAAACTCACAGTAACTTTGTTCGCTGCTCAAATTCCACATACACACTTGCGATGTTGAGAGAAATTGGTTTCAGACCAAATATTGCCCATTTGCACAAGAAACAGATTGAGATTTCCTTCATTTTTCTTGGACTCAGAGTGGCTAGCCCCTGGGTAAAAAAGTCAGTATTGTGCTCCTTCTAACACAATTAACCCAGTTGCTCTGAGGCATAAACTCTCTTTCCTCCATTTTCTTTATTTTGCATCCATGGATCTTTATTTTTGGTCTCTCTAGCATCAGTGCCCAGCAACAAACTTACCGGTAGCTTCCTAAGAGGGAAGCCAGAAGTTTATTTCCAGTTTGCAAATAAATTTTCAGAATCAGCTGTCTGACTATTTCTGAGTATTAGTGACCTGAGGTTATTGACATTGTTGTACTTATTTGAAAGAGGAAAGTGGGGTCATATCAGCATTTCAGCTATCAAATGGCTCAGTCCTGTGGGTGTAAAACAAACCAGAGGTCTCTTCAAGTTCTGATACTACTGCAAGTGTTTTTAATAGTTATTCATCAGGCACCTTAAAGCAAATTTGTCTCAAAGAGTAATTTAGCATGCAAATATAATACACTCTCTCATTTAAAGTACTTTACACATCTAGTTTTCTTTGTTTCTTATTTTACATTACATTTTAATGTAATATTTGATTTCAAAAATGTAAAAACCTCATTTTGTAAACCACCTAAAGAGCTTGGACTATTGGGCTGTACACTAGTTTCATAAAAAATAAATAACTGTATTGGTCACGTTCCAACAGTAGTGGAATAGGGATATACCCCCCATGCCTCATTTCAGTCCTCTGTGATGCTAAAAGTGAGCTCTGGAGTGGGGAGGGGGCAGGAGGCCCACTATTATTATCCTCATTTGGATGATGGAGGAAGGAGACTGAGGCTGAAAGGCAAGCTGAGATCATGGCAGAACAAAGATTCAGACCTAGGATTTTCTGATTCAGAAGGTATCATCATCAACTGGGAGAGGAAAAAATTAATTATCTATTGGCTTTGTTCAAATTCTTCTACCATGCCAAAAAAACTGTCCAGGTGTCCTTTCTAAACTGCTTTCCTAAGTGTGACTCTCCATAGAAACCCTGCATCATCAATAACCCTTCTTTCCCAAAGTTTATTTTGTACTTTCCTTGATAGGATTTTTTATTACCACTAGTGACCTAAAGGTAACCTTTTTATTCAAGCTATAAAGTACAAACAAATTAGCACTATATATATATATATATATATAGAGAGAGAGAGAGAGAGAGAGTGAGAGAGTGCTTTGTTCTATTTTCAGATCTTGTGCAATCTTCCAGTTAAATGCCCAGATCAATCAGATATTTTATAGTTTTCATTATGGGGTAAATCTATCCTATATCCTAGTTTTTGACATTCAAGGACATCGTTTACAAGAAGCTCTGGTACTCACACACACACAAAGTCCAAGTTACAAGAGTGAACCAACATAGTCAAATTTTAAAGAACAGAGAGGAAAGGAAAGCACTCAACACATTTCCTAGGACTCACACAATATTCATTTATGTTTCATATATACGTTATACACATACTAGATTATCCCACTACACTCTTATAGCGCTGCTATTTCACTTTCACTGCTCTGTCTGCCTCCTGCTGAATTCTGATGTTTGCCGTTTGCATTTAGAATTCTCAGCCAGAGAGCTCTTAGGCCTCAGTGAATTACAAACCCCAGAATGCAAGAGCTTCATTGTATAGAATATGGGAGAGATACAAAAGATGGGTTTGTTCTGCTACTCCGATGTGGTTATCCCCCCATGAGGCACTGTTTAATACCGATTCTCAAAAAAAAAGAAGGTTGGTTAACATATGGAGAGATATTAAAAGGAAATAGAAAAAACTTTGAGATGAAACCATTAGAACAAATCAGAGCAGAAGGACGTAAATATGAATGGTTTTTATACCATCAATTGGTGTCTAGATTTAGAACTGACAAAAAAATAAGTAATTTCACCAGAACATTGACAAATTTAGAAGAAATTATATTGGGGGGGAAATCGGCAATGTTATCCAGAGTATATAAAAAACTTCTGGAATATAATTTAGAAGGAGATATAATAAAAGAAAATATGATAAGGTGGGCCAAGGATTTAAAAAAAAAACCGTTGGAATTAAGACAATGGGAAATATCCTGGAAAAAAAGACTTAAATATACTACCTGCCAGGATATAAAGGAGAATTATCTGAAAATAATATACAGGTGGCATCTCTCCCCTGATAAATTATGCAAAATATATGGAAAAGGACAAAATAAATGTTGGAAATGTGTTAAGGAAAAGGGTACCTTTTTCACATGTGGTGGGAGTGCTCAGAAGCTAAAGAATTTTGGAAAATGGTAAAACAGGAGATAAAAGAAATAATTGGAATAGATTTGCAATTTAGGCCAGAAGTCTTACTACTTAATATGATAGAAGAAAAAGTGGAAAAACAGTTTGGCAAAATGATCTTTTATATGTTGACGGCTGCTAGATTGATATATGCCAGATATTGGAATATTAAAAAAGACATTAAGCTTGAGGAATGGATGAACAAATTATTAGATATGATGAAAGCAGATATAATTTCAAAGAGACTAATTGAAAACAAAAAGGAAATGGAGAAATTGGAAGGAAGGGAAAATTCTGATACAAGTAATTGGGAAAAAATTGTATGTATTTATAAGGAAAAAATGGCCAAACATACAAAATGAAATTTAAAAATAACTAGGAAAAATTGATAAAATTAGATAAAAGATAGATGAGTATGGAAGTATGGAAAATAATGGAAGTTAAATTTGTAATAAGGAGTAGAAACAATGTGTTCATGTGAAGAGAAAACAGAAAGATGAAAGGAAATTGAAGATATGCAGAAATAATGGGAAATGAAACGGTTCAAGGACTGACCAAGAAAAGTCACAGTGTTTTATGTTTTATGTTAGATGTATGTGACTGAACGGAATAATGTTTTTTTGTTTTTGTGTTATGTGTATAGGTTTTATGTTAATGTAGGTTCGGATGGGATGGAAGATTTTAGATGTTTGTATTGTAAGATGTATTTATAAATAATAAAAAAGTGGAATAGCAGTGCTATAAGAGGGTAGTGCGGTAATCTCCACAGCCTGAAGGTAATTTTATAGACAACATTTTTAATAATTTAGCACATGAGACAAAGTTAGTGTACCATGAACCACCAGAAAGCAAAGATTTCACTGGACCTTATCGCACAGGCTCCCCGGAACGGAATGAGAACAGAATGGAATGGGCCGGGAAGGAAACAGAACGAGTGGGGGATGCATTTTACAGAAGTCCCTCACTCATTCCTTTCCCTTTGCTTCCGTTCCCAATCCGTCTCAGAGGAGGCGATTTTTGAGAACTGTTCTGAACAGTTTATGACTTATTCCATGCAGAAAAAATGATTATAGGATGTTTATGCAGAATTCTTTTTTCCTTTTTTTTTCTTTTTGCAGAGAAAACAAGCTTCCTGTGCAGAAAATTACATTTTATGTGCATAAAAGGCTGTTTTTGGTGCAAGAAACTTGTTTCTGTGCAAAATCTTTATTTTCTATGAAAAAAATGTACAATTTTTTTCTTCAGAAGAAATCCTGAACTGCAAAGTTTCTTGCCCGTCTAGGATCCTCCTTGTAAGGTTTTCCCGGCACCCGAGAAAACTATTTTGTGATCTTTTTAAAAAACATTTTTCCAATAATCTCTCCATCTCCACATGACACACACTACTTATCCTTCACAACTGCTGACCACTCCTCAGCATGTGCTGACAACTGAAGCATCCATTCTCCTCTGCTTTGTAATTTAATATATTTTAATGATTTGATCAAATTTTTGATTATAATGACATGAGTATTGTTATCATTGCTGATCTTATTGCTTAATATATTTGTAACTTTGTTTTTGATTCTATCTGTTGCCCAGCTTGAATGCTTTTTTTTTTGGTCATGGAAGGATAGGATAAAAATGTAAAAGATAATGACATGTCGCTCCAGACCACCCAGGACATAATTTATGAAAGGTTCTAAATTATATTACTATGGGCACAATGTCACAATATTCATTTTCCTCAGTCCAAGCATATGTTTTGGTCAGCTGGCTCCAATCTTATTCAGTCATTAATAGTTCTCTCTTCTCCCCATCTATGGCATGGTGCCTGGTTAGGGATTCAGAGCAGTGTTAGTACCAGTGAGGCTATTAAGGCAGGATTAGACTGGTCCACTCCATAGACTGCAGTTCTGTTATATTATAAACAGTGCTACCAGCATAGCCATAGACAAAATTAGGTTTGAGGGAAAATTGCCAAGAGATGCCTTCTCACTTCTGTTTACTTGCAACTGTTCAAATAGCAACCAGACCACCCTACAACCAGGATAAGAAAAGCATATTTATAAGTGGTGCTACTGTGATTCTAGTTTACAACCAGCAATAATAATAATAATAATAATAATAATAATAATAATAATAATAATAGTTTTATTTATATACTGCTATTCCAAAGATCATAGCAGTGAACAGCAAGTAAGCTAATTAGCAAGTAAGCTAATTTGCCCCCAACAGTCTGGGTACTCATTTTAGCGACCTCGGAAGGATGCAAGCCTGAGTCGAGCTTGGGCCCTTTTGCTGGTCTTGAACTCGCAACCTTGTGGTTTTGAGTGAATGGCTGCAGTACAGGCATTTAACGACTGTGCCACCAGGGCTCCATGTATTAATAAATAAATACATAATAAAACTTTTATTTATACCCCGCTTTTTGTTAAAACAATCAAAGCGATTTACAACAGTTAAAATAGTACGTCCATATATACAAAGTATCTCCTCCTTAAAAAAAGATTAAACAATATAAAATTTAAAATGATATAACTATTAAAAACCAATAACATACAGCAAACTGTATGTATTTGCATTTAAATTAGATCATAATACTTATCACTGTCTTTACTCCTCACTTGCAATTCTTTTGTTTATTTTTAACTGAAAAAACTAATGAAATGCATGAAACCCAGCTTTCGCTCATAGAAGCTGGATCTGGTTATCTTTCTCCAAACACACTCAAATTACAACGCAGGCATAAGGAGCATCAAGACCATGAATGAAAATTTAATGCTATCTATTTTATTTTCTAACCTAAGGAATGCCCACAGCATACTAAATGCATATATATGACAGCCTGTCTATTTTGAACTGGCTCTGCATAGAGTTCTATATTGTTGCTTGTGAATAACTGCAAAGAACCCTTGGCTTGCCTCAGAACAGTGACCTTTATCGAACAGTCATTTATTCTTGCTTGCAGCTCCCTCTTCCTTTTCTCACCTCTTGAAGAAGACAGCTTCCATCTCTCAAAGAAACACACACTTTCTAGAAAATGTTTCAGAATATAGGGCCCAACAACATGTTCTCAGGGAAGAGAGCACTTCAAAGCAGTAGGCAGAATTATGTCTTCAGGCATCTGACTGAGTGGCAAAATAAAGGCAACAGCAAATTCCCCCTAAAGTAAGAGCTATCACGGTCAAAAGGGTCCTGGTTAGATATTACCGACCAGGTATTGGGTTCTTGCTTAGACCAGAGAGTAGTTCAGTATTTTGTTTCAGTTCTAGCTGCTCTTCAGAGAATTGCTCTTTCCAATCTTAAATTCTGTCCTCCTGTTGCTCAATCATCAGCACTGCTATTTGGCTTTTTCACAAAAGAGTATAAGCAGACACAACTACTCATGCCCCAGCCAGCAAGAGGCAAGAAGAATCAAATAAATG
The DNA here is from genome assembly GCF_019175285.1 of Sceloporus undulatus. NCBI lineage: Eukaryota > Metazoa > Chordata > Lepidosauria > Squamata > Phrynosomatidae > Sceloporus > Sceloporus undulatus. The sequence goes on along the minus strand of NC_056526.1, from coordinate 128,480,736 downwards.
CTTCGCTGCAGAGCTATAATTCTTTCTTTTCCTTGAAACAGTATTCTCAGCAGACAGCTTCCATTTACCTCTTAAGATTGCCTCATTTACCAGCAGCACAAAATTCAGTCTGGCAATTTAATTGTTTGGTTGTAAATCTTATCTTACCTGCCATTTTTATAGCATTTAGTAAGCTGGTTAAGTAGTGCTACTTTGGTGTGTTAATCATTTATGGCACCTATAACTCCCCACTTTTGATTGCTTTCAAAAAATGTATGTTTTATAGGCTGTAAATGTTATTAAAAATAATGCAGGTTCTCTCTCAACCATATACAACTAACTCTAAAAGCCTATTAATTAAAAACAGTTCTGAAAAAGAATTCAGAAACTCCATATCTCCATCTAGGCTACAGCTGCAGATTCTGACATAATATAATTTTAGGCAATATTATTAACAACTGCCAATTTTTTAAAATACATTTTTCATATGTATGCTTTATTAAATATGTACACATTGCTGTATTAAATTGCTAATAATGCATTTCTCCTAAAATATACAGTCCTTGCTACAAATATCAGGAAAGTATTATGCCTATTGTACATGCATTTATCTATGAAATGTGTATAGCCATAATTGTTAACTGGAATTTCTATATTCATCAGCAGTATATCGTTTAAAAAGATATGCTGGGGACAAACAATAAGGAATGCCACTGCTGCATGCGCTGCCCCAAAACACAGAGTGGCATCTCTCTAACCTTTTGTGTTTGAGACAGGTTGCTGGGTTAGTTAGACTTCTCTTATGTTCTCTGCAAATCTTTAGATCTTGGGGTTCCCTGGATTGATGCCTTCTCGCCAAGCAGGAGGCACAGACGACAACAGTCACAACCCTGATTTTCTTAGCACCAGCATCATCAGTAGCCAGCTGTGCTGTACAGAACCAGCTGTTTCTTGAATGTCTGATTCTGTGGGTCCTCAAAGCCTGGCTTTGTAAAAGGGATAATGAAGCAAATTATCTGAGTTGTGGTTATTTTCCAAGTTATCCTCACCCACCTACAAAGGCTGAATTTGATGATTCACAGAGCCAGACATTCAGGAAACATTTGGCTTTGTACAGAAGAACCAGCTGCTAACAACACTGGGAGATCTGGTTGTAGTTACCTATGCCTCTGTCTTTGGAACATGTGGTTGCATGGGTGCTGTTGTTTTGCCTCTGCCATACTAACATGTCTTCTTCCTTCCAACATGGGAAAGAAGAGGCTTCTTTAGGTGCCTCAGTGGGTGGGCAGGCAGCAAGCTATCCACAGGTTTTCTTTCTCCAGCAGAAAGGTGCCACTTCATCTCCTCCTCTTTCTCCAACCAGGACATGGGATGATGTGTCTGTTGATGCAATATTATGGGGGCAACACTTTACTTCCTGCCTCTGTGGAAGAAGTCCCACCTCTACGAATATACTGTTGTTGTGTGCCTTCAAGTCTTTTTCAATATATGGTGACACATTTGCCTGGGTACATCAGGCATTCTCTGCTGTTGTTCAGTTCTGGTTTAAGAAAGACAATCAAGTTTGTACATAGTTCTCTGGCTGCTGCATCCACTAAGCCTTCTAAGACACTCTTCAGCTGTTTGTATATTTTCCCTACTATGCAGAAGCCTTTTAACTGTAGGATCTATTAAAGAAATTTTATGAGAAAATTGATCAAAGAATGCTTGTCACTTTTGTACTCTTATTACAACCTAGAATCTATGTATATATCCTATTAACACACATAATGTCATTGAATATATGACCCATAAATAATGATAAATACAATTATTACTATTATCATTATTTTGTTCAATTATGTCCCACCTTTTCCGTAGAACTGGGATCAATTAAAGCAAGTAGAAATAAAATATGCAAAAATGTAATTAAATTGCCTAAAAGCTACTAAAAAGGCCCTTTCTTGCATTTCCTCGGTACTTCCTTAACGATGGCACGACCAAGAGATGGGACTCCCCTGAACATCTCAAGGGTCCAAGCACACTCATATGACAGAGTATGCCCATTTAGATAACCTATACTTGAATATGCCACAACATTGATGGATTGAAGACAGACTATCTGAGGGATCGTATCTTCCAATATGAGCCTGGCCAAGCTTTGAAATCTTCAGGGAAGTCCCTTCTCATGGCGTAATTTCACAATGGCCTGATACATACCTCTCCGTCAAGGCAGGCTGGAGGAGTCCGGTTTTCCCCTGGAGGGATGCCACAGCAGCCAAACTGCACAGCGTCCCTCCACCCCAAAAAGAACCTGGAAAAAACTGGTTCTTTTTCTGATGCCACACAGACGTCAGGAGTGCACCATTGGTGCACTCGTGATGAAAGCAACACACAGTGACACCTGTACACTGCGCATCACTTACATCATCATGGCGGCGCCTGTGTGGACGGGACGCCACCAAGATGGCACCGCCATCACGTGCTAGGGTTCAGGAGTGTGCGGCTGCTGCGTGCTGTAGAACTCTAGTATCAGTGGCAGCACGCCGCTTTTGTTCCGTCTGTCCTGGGCCAATGTTAGTTATATGATTCCACTTTCACTGCCATCGTTCTATTCCATTGAATCCTGGGATTTAAGTTTAGGGAGGAGCATTTAGAATTATCAGACAGAGATTCTAATGCTTCACTAAATTACCAATCCCAGGATTCCACAGTATGTAGTAACATTGGATTCATAATGCAGTAACTGTGTAATGTGAAAGGGCCCTTAGTTTCCATCACGCTCACAAGCACATCTGACAGAAACACAAGAGAGAGCTTTTTCAATGACTGTGCCCAAGCTCTGGAACTTCCTTTCTTTATTATCCTTTTGAAGACATCCTTTTTCTAACAGGATCTGAGGAAATTATTGTTTATATGGAAAGGGATTCTAATAGTGTCCTGTACTATTTTTGTTTTTATATATTACTTGTATATGTAATGGATATTTTTAATGGTCTTAATCATGCAATTTTAACACTAATGTATTGTAATTTTTAAACAATTATATATGCTTTTATCTGTGTTTAATTTTTGTAAGCCAGGTGGAGTTCCAGTTCCCGAAAGAAAAGCTAGGAAATAAATAAACAAAGGTATACTCCAGTTAATAAAGTAGATGCATTCTGGACATTACTTAAGTGATTGTAAATTTGGTACCAGAGACAGAAATAACATTTGGTATCTGAAGTAGAACTAAACAGTAGATTCTTACACCACAAGAAAGAAGTGCAGTTCAACATATTTCAGCAAACTTTTCATTCAAAACTAAATGCATGTATGAAATGAAGCAACAAGGCCAGGTAAGTCGTGAATAAATTAACAAAAACATTTTGTGTCTTTTAGGGACAATTTGAAGACTCCTTAAAAACTGCTTCTGGGATTGGTTTTAAAAAACTGAATTTTTGAAAGAAGTGTGTGTGGTACATTTTTAAACCGCTTTGATCTTTTTGGAAAAGCAGTATATAAATAAAAAATATTATTATTATTATTATTATTATTATTATTATTATTATTTCTTTCACAAGCCCCTACTTCTCTTATGATTTCAGTTTTCTGCTTTTTTTAAACATGCGAGGGTAGCTGGTGAGGCAAGTTTGTCTATATTACCTTTTTTCTCTTTTGTTGTTCAAGCATACTTACTAGGGGATTCTGCTATTTACCTTGCCTACTGTAGGCAGGTATGTATGACTACTATTTGACTGGCCAGAGCAAAATTCCATTCTTTCGCATCTCAAGCTGTGTTTATTGTTTACTGTTTATTCATACACTGCTGCAACTGAACACTCGAAAATCTATCTTTCTCCAGCCTTGCTTCACCATCTTCCAAATGCTGAGTATATAAGCCAAAAAACCCTCCTTCATTACAGGGGGTAAGGAAGAAAAGCAGGAGATTGGACATAAAAAAACTTTTGTAAAATGGAGCTTCACTATCAGAGACTTTGTTAACTGAAGTATAGTTGTAAAATTAATGCTGCTGCTACTCCTCATGGTTCAAGTACTTAATTATGGCGCAGTACAGACCGCCGAAAAATGGCAGTCTGCCATTTTTTTCTCTGCAGGGAAGCCACAGCTGCCAAACCGTGCAGCTTCCTTGTGGAGGAAAAAGAACCCACCAATGGTGCACTCGTGATGTAACTGGTGAGGCACAACGTCTGTTATATCATAATGGTGGCAACCATGTACACGGGGCAACACCATTATTGTGTCGCCAGTACGTGCTAGGGTTAGGGACTGTGCAGTTGCTAACATGTGCCATTTGATAACAGGGCCCAAATGGACAGGCCAAAATAAAGCTGCTTCAGAGCTGCTTTACTTTGGAGGTATAATATGCTGTTTAAAAAATGTATGCATCTTAAGAGGCCGGAAGCCATGCCAAAGCCACGCTCTGGTCCTAAGGACTGGAGCATGGCTCTGGCACAGCTTCTGGCTTCTTAAGATGCATGTGTCATGTAAACAGCATACCTCCAAAGTGACCCAAAGCCTGTCTGTTCAGGCCGTTAGTTGTCTCTCTTTCTCCTATGCCACAGCTGCTACCCACAGTCCCTTACAAGCATAACAAATGTTTTCATTGCAAGAAGACTGTGTGTAAACATGCAACGATCCTGTTTTAAGTATTTCTTGCATTCACTCAGTTGAATTCATAAAGATGTGGGTGAGGTTGTCAGGAGCAGACATATGAGATGGCAGGAAGGATGTCCAATCACAAATAGTTTATTTCATTTTCCTGTGTTGCAGAGAAACAGTTTCAATTGCCAGCTTCAAGGAACTAGAACCTGCACAGCCATCACTATGGAGGTCAACTAATTTCTCTCTTGTATCAGTTTGAACAGTAGCTTACATAATTGAATGCTACAACATATACACATGCAAACATGCATAGAAAAGCAGATGTAATGAAGAAGGGTTTTAGGCTAGCCTTCTTGATGATTTCATTTTCTATCTGCAGACACTCTAGGAGTGGATGGGTAAGCAATGACACAAATATCCCAAAACTGGAGTACTGTCCAAAAGAAACCGAATACCTTTTCTGCTCTTTGGAAAAAGCAAGTATCAGAATCAAAGGGTATCTGTTTCACCATTTTGCAGAAACAATTTTCATTGTTCTCTCTGAGAAAAAATGTCAAGAGTCTAATTTGTTCACCATCAAGGAAAAGCATAAAGTCAGCACAGAAAACAGAGCTTCAAGTATCCCTGACAATAGCATGTTTGTGTATTTGTAACATTTAAAATAACTGTGTTTTTATAAAGGTCACCTGACACAAATCACAAATCATGTGCATATGTATGACTAAATGCTACCATCCTGGAGGCAATGAAAAGTTTACAATGTTGAATGCCCCTTAGTCCTGGGCAGAACAAGAACTCAGTTCTTGCGTAGGGGCAATTCAGAAAGACAGATCACAGTAAGAGATGAGTGCCTATTGCTACAGTGACACAGAAATGACGAAGGAAAAAATAGAAGATATGGGATGACAAAGATTATATCTATCTGAACCACTGAGAAATACAAAGTATTCAGTGTTATACATAGTCCACTGCCAATGGAAATAAATAATTGATACTGTCAAAATCCAAAGGGAAGACCCTGTCTTTACTGCAAAAATGTAAAATCAAATGAACCAGGATACAAATCCATATACTGTATACCCCAACTGTCTTTTTTCCCCCTAGGTACCTGTCCCATTTAAATTACTTTCAGTTGTGCACCTTAGGGGTATATGTAGGACCAAACCACATGTTACAATATTCATTCTTCAACAAAAAATATGCTTGAGCTGTTCATTTTTATAGAAAAATAGCTCCCAGGCCCTGCATCCTAAGTACATATCCTACTAAAAATCTCAACACTACTGTTTACTGCAAACAAGACTTCCAGGGTAAACAACATTCAGCAGGAAAGTGGCCCATGGGCCCATGTCTGGACATGCTCTGGATCGGGGCTCCACACCTTCATTTTCTTCAAAATGAAAATGACCAGATCAAGTAAACTTTGAAAGGATATAGCATATCATTTGGCATGCAGAGGAATAACAATGGCATGCTAGATAATGTGAATCAGAAGCAACTTGGCCTGATTGTAAGAGCTGGACATAATGCACCAAGTATGAGATTCAAATATCATTTAACCCAGAAACTCTTTAGGTAGCGTTAGGCAAGCCATTGCTCTCTTCACCTCACTCAGTACCATTGGCAAAACAGAAGTAACAGAACAGGCAGGAGGCTACACTGGAGAGTATGAGGTGATTTGATACAGTTCGGACTGCAGCTTGTTGGGCAGGAAAGGAGACCCATACCTGTGAATTCCCTTTTCCCCTTGCAAGCTGAGCTCAACAAAAATGTTGCTGCTCTGTCAAATCATGGTTTCCTGTGATGTTTGAAGTGGGAAATTTTAGCTTGAGTGCTCCCTAGAAATCAAGATTGCACACTAGGTTTGAAGCATGATTTCTTGGGTGAGACCTTATCATTACAACTCAGCCAATTTATGTTTCAACACTTTCAAAAATGTTTAGTGCTAGCAAAGCACACTAAAGATCTCTTGCCTTGAACCAGATTTTCTCAGAAGTAAGCCAGGTTGCGTGGCGCCAGCAAATGAGAAAGGGAAGGAAGAGATTGATTATTACCACTTCCTTCTTCTCTTATCACAGCTGGAACACTGCCACTGCTCCTACTGAGTACCTCAATATGTGTAAGGGGCAAGTGAGGATGATATATGGAGGATCAAATTAGCTAGATGAGAGAAGAGAGTTCTTCATCAGTTTGGAGTCTAACCCAAGCAAAAGAGATTTGGGGCTCATCATTTGCCCTTTTCTGAGACCCCAAGCTTGCAGTATTCAGAAGCAGTATTTAAACTGTCCATGTGACAATTTAAAAACACTTTCAGGAGATTGACATACAAACATCCACCCGCCCCAGAAATAAGAACAGAAGTCTATTGTTTAAAAAGGAATCTGGAAACACTGCCAACCTATTGCTCCTAACATTCAACAAGGTCACAACTTTACACATGATTTTTTATTAGAACTATGTTATTATTTTTAAGTGAAAGAGAGAGACACCTAGAATATGATTTAATTTGCACTTTGCCACACAGTACAATGCAACAGAAGAACAAACAGTCCATCTCTTCATAAATTTTGGACATCCACCATCACTGAATTAAATTCACTTCAAGAAATAGAGCCAATTATAACTGTCATGAATTTAAGGAGACAGGCAGATTAAACTTTACATTAAAAGTTAGTCCTTGTGGTTTCACTGTAGCATCATACTTGAATGTCACTTGATAACAGAATCCAGGGTATTATTACTGTATTGGGAGAGCAGACGCAAAAGAGATGTAGTTTATAGGTTATAGTTGGGTTAACCAAGGATACAAAACATCCTGCAGAGTATCAGGAGAGATTACTGGAGAACCTGTTCCATTTTCTCACATAGGTGAATACTGGCCATTGAATGTTATGTTAGAAGTGCTGCCTTTGGAAACACTATCCCATTTTGAGGATGTATGTGAAAACCCAGCCTTCCCTAAGAGCAATCCTGCAGAAATGCCATGTATTGTACTTTTCTTTGCTCCCTTCCCAAACTTAAGTGGCATAATTCTAGCACTAGAAAATTGGGAGTGGGTCTTACCTTTACGGAGCATCTCAAGCTCTTGGCTGGCTGCAACTGGAAACACAAAACTGGACTGGATGGATCTTGACCTCATCCAACACAGAAGAACAATTTTGTTCCATATTGTTATTAACTCAATTGATCTGCCTTGGCTTATTTTTTTATAAGCCAATAACTGTCACTAAGATAATTGCTCTACTTTCTATAAACAGGCCAACAATTCTGCAAAGAAAAAAATCAGGTTTACTTGTGAATTTCTAACAGATGGGTGTTGGCTAGTCAAGCTACGCTCTCAAATAGGAGAGACGAGATTTGAGGGAGCCAGATTTGCAAGTATCAGAGATAATAAATTAGGGAAGAGTTTATCAAAGCACTCTCAAGAGAATGAATACAAAAATGGAAGGCTTGAAATTATGGTCAAGAGGGAACGAACACTTTTCTTCCTAGAAATGTCACACACTGACAGTCTGTTAGAAACTGAACTGATGACCTGGAAAATAAGCTTAAGTAAAATCAGATTGGAAGAGATCAGGCTATAGGGATTCCTTAAACTATGGAGGCAGAGGAAGCTGTCACATCTATTCTAATTAGTGGATTAGGTAACAGTAGTGAATTAACATTATGTATCAATCTATACTGAAATATGGCACAGTCGTCATGGAAGGCAAATAGTACAAATTGTTTTTGCTCCACATTATGAGATCTATTGCAAAGACCCAGGTATTGGATTAATTTTTGGCATTAAGCACAGGCAATATGAAACCTTACAGCAGGCACAAAATAAGAGGCAAACTCCTTTAGAATCTTGTGAAGAAGCAAAAGAGATGACAGCACAGGTCACAATAAAGAGGGAACATGAGAGAGTGCCAATTAAACAGTGTCATGATGTGTTTCTGCATGCAAGGTGTTCACTGACATATTCTGACTGGCAATTTTCTTATGGATTAGTAATGACAGCAAGCACACAGTGTCAAGACTCGACCACAAATTCTTGGAGGAGGGGGGAAGGAAATAGCAAAAACCTTAAAGGAGTTTCAGTTAAGAGTGATGACATGAAAAGAGGACTTGTTCTTCAGCCACACAGCAAGGCTGTCTTTGCAAGTAAAAATAGAGATACAGTACTCACACAGGTACTGTATAGTCAACGTTGCTTCATCCATTACCAGTAGTCTTAACACTGATGGGTTTCTGTCTTCATTCTCATTGTTTTGAAAAATTAAGAGTACCTTACAAATAGGTGCTCATGGAATCACTTTGCAGTCCTCTCTTTTGTTGTCTGTCCAAGGATGTAGATGTGGCTTAGAGTTTTGGGGAGAGAAGAAGAAAACCCTCTCACTTCACTCAGTGTACTAGAGAAAAGGAGGAAACAGTCCAATGAGCCCATCTTTTTCTAAATCTCAGGTGACTATCTCTTTGAAAATATTGCTCAAAATGTGGAAATTAATATTGAAAATATTTATGTGCATGTAGATATTTTGTAAAAAAAAAAAAAGCCCTCTCAAATCAACCAAAGAATACAGTCAAGTAAGTTGAACTGCCCAGAGAATATACAATAAAAAGAACCAAGGTTCTGTGGGGAGACCTGTAGCGTCTGGAAATGCGACAATCTTAAAGTACCAAAGATGAATCAGTCTCAGATGGTATAAGGATCCTTGTTTTTGACAATCTCTTTGAAACAACTATTTCAGATAAACAATGGATGTCAAATTAGTTCATGGCTGAGATGGATCGATTTCTCTCAGTTCATAACTCAGCTACAAGAAAGATCATCAAGGTATCACTAACACAAGCTTTGGATATTATCACACCAGCAAACCAAAGAATGGCCTTATAAAGGTTCTCCCATAAGAGGCATAACATATCATAACCATTTCAGAGGAACGTTTCCCTTAATTTAATGTTTGCTTGCTTGCTTGCTTGTTTGGTGACTGTTGTCAGAAGAGACAGGAATTAGGAAAGAATATAGGAGTTCCACAATGTCCCCACTGATGACTGATCTAACTCCCCCAGAGATTTCCCCCTGGTTTGTAGTGCAAGGGAACAGGTCGGCTTCTTCCTGCTAAAAGTGATGCCTGCTTCCAACTGATAAAAAGGGGTTTACAGCTCCAAAAAGAATTGTGTGAACAAAGATGGAGGGGTGAGAGAAAGAAATTAATTTTGTACCACCACTACTGCTTCTCCTCCTACTCAAAGACGGGTTAAGCTTATCCAGGAGTAGAGCAAGGGAGCCAGGAAGAGTACCCGCTGTCTTACAGAGTAGGGTGTTGGTGCATTAAAACCTTTATAGGCAGGTAACATTGTAGAGTTTTTACCAAATATTGTTCTAATACTTGCTTCTGATGAAGTGGGCTATAGTTTGCAAAATCATGCACCATAATATTAATTTAAATATTAGCCTTTTGGTGCTAAAAAATGTTTGTTTTTGCTGTAATTAAAAAACCTAGCTTCCTCCTCTTTCGGAAATAATTCAGAGATGAGGTGAAGGAAGAGTGGTTACATAGCAAGTATCAAAGCAAATTGCTTGTAAAACTATGGTGTGGAGGAGCGTATTACTTTAACTGCAAAGGCCACTCTTACACACACACAAAAAAACCCTTCTGTAATTTCACAAGGTTCTACCAAGGTATGAAACATTCATTCAGGAGCCAGCATGGCTGCACATTTTATAATACAATCTTGACAAAATCCTTCAAAGTTATAACTCTTTACTTATTTTTTCAATAAGAAATTAATCAAACTATGGCTCTCCTTCAAACCCAAAATAGTGCAAATGAGTGAAGTACACTCTACAACGAATTTATTTTCAGAGCACATCCCTAACACACTCTGATTTTAATTATGAATGGCATAAGAATTTCCAGGAATGAAAACTTGATTCACAATATAATCATATAGCAGAAGCTTGGGGAAATCTGTATTTTGGGATGGTTCTCTTCAAACTTTGGCAATTCACTAGTTCCTAATCTAGCTCACACCCCAGTGAAAACAAATGTGACCACACAAAGAAGTTAAGAAAACTCAACCAATGGAGAAAAACCACAGCATGCTGGTTTCTATCAACTGGCACTCCACTGTAGAACATATGGAAGCTTGTCCATATGCTTCAGTAACCACATACAGCACTTTTTTTCAGCCTCAGAAATAACATTAACAAAAATGCCGATGAGCAACAATAGCCAATGCATGTATTGTATTATTCCTTTAGGCCCAAGAGATAATAATTCACTGCTGAATTCACTTTTTATTAGAAAATAAACATATAAAATATTTAGCAATTTATCACATGCCTCTTCAGTTATTGCAGGCAAAAGAGAAGGAAACCAGATGGGTTTTGTTTGCCCCAAGTCCCTTTAGAGCACCATTAATTGTAGCACAAGTTATGTTAGCTTGAAACATTTGTGGGAAATATATCATGCTTTCTTTGGCTAAAAAAGATGGGCTGATGTTCACAATACAACTGAAGGTTAAGAATCTTGTGTTTGCACTGCTAATGCATCACACTCTGCCTACTGATGTACAAGACTGTATTAAATCTTGGACTTGAAAGAGCCAGCACTGTGTTTAGGAATGTTTGCTGCTTGTATTAGTTTCGTAGGAAAAGTCAATTGGTGTTTCCTATTAATCTTACCTTAACTAAAGCAAGAGCTGCAGTGGAATGGCTCTGATCTGTACCATGTGATTATACTGGCTGGCTGTGGTCATGTAAGACGTATCCATGTTAAAGCTTCCTCCCACACCACAATTGATCCTTCTGGAAACTAGAGCAGGTCAAGCCAGGAAAAGGTCACCATCTGGATTCAAATGAGGAAGAGGTTACCATAACACTGGACTTCCAAGATGACTAACATTCTGTCGTGCTTCTCACTCCCTTATGTTTCCCACTCCACCAAAGCTGACATCAACTGCCTCCTCTTACAACAAGTAAGAACGTAGCAATGCTAATCTCATTAGACGGTCACAACTTACAAATAACCTGCTGGAATGTTCCCATGAGAGCAGTAAAAGAGCATTTAACTCTTAACTAAATAGGTGGCTTAGTGGTTAAGATGCCAATTCTGATGACTGGAAGATCAGAAGGTTGGCAGTTTGAGGCCCGAGTACTGCATGATGGGGTGAGCTCCCGTCACTAGTCCCAGCTTCTGCTAACCTAGCAATTCAAAAGCATGCAAATGCAAGTAGATAAATAGGTACCACTTTGGTGGGAAGGTAATAGCGTTATGTGGAGTCATGCTGGCCACATGACGACAGAGCAGTCCTCGGGCAACACTGGCTCTTCAGCTTAGAAACGGAGATGATCACCGCCCCCTAGAGTCGGTTATGCCTTGAATTCATCAGAATCATGACTCCTAACTATCACAGGCATCCCTTTTCTTTCCCTCAAATTTAACCTGCTGGAAGCAGCAGTGATGGTGGGGTGGGAGATACTTTGCTGAAGGCTCTGATTTCTCTCTGACACCTTTTATATGGAAACAACCATGCTCCAGGTATATAGGACCCTGACAACTTTAATCCACCTGAACATCACAGTGTTTATCATGGACATCAAGGCCCCTCAAAACTATTGGCCTAAGGGCCCTAATACCCAGGATGCTCTCATGACAGCAGGCTTCTGAGATGCAAAGACTGTTGTGGTCATCATCTCCAGGGCTCCTGTTGTCCATGCCAAGTATGTGGATGGCCTGGATCTGGACTACCTTTCTGAGCTTAATGAGTCCTATAAATTCCATCCACATTCCCTCCAGTATTATAAACTTTGTCTTTTCAGGATATCTACAATTGGTGAAGGGGGAAAACAGAAATAATTTTTTATTTCCTTCCCTTGCATCACATTAGAGTAGGAACTGGTAACTCATGGGTACAGAACTGAGCTCATATGCTGCATAGATCAGAGATGGGAGTGAAAATACAGCAGGGTAATGACCGTGTGTGTGTGCATACACACACACACACACACACACACACACAGAATATTTAAAGGGCTGCCTTGACATACTGAGATACCCCATTCAAAAAAAAAAAAGAAGGAAGGAAAGAAAAAAGGAAGGAAGGAAGGAAGGAAGGAAGGATGGAAGGAAGGAAGGTCAGCTATGAGAAGTTTCTTCCCCTATAGGTATGTCTTCTTTTAAAACTTGTAAAAATCTCTTGGGATATTAAGCAAAAACTTTAGCTTTGTGGAAAAGAATTTTTTTGGACAGCAAACAATGTAATTGTAGAAAAAATGTTTTCTGTGCAAAACACTTCTCAGCAAAAAGCTGCTATTTTTAAAAAAACACACCAGATTTAATTTTTTTAAATTCCAAAGTACAAAAACTATCAAAACGCATAATAAAGCTTTCATAGTCTCACCCAGCAGAGACAAAAAAAATACTGAAGTTATTCATACTTGCATGGAAGAAAGAATACAAAGAAAGTGCGCAGTGTGTGTCTGTTGCATTCCTATTTCAGAGGTCTGGAAACAACTTGGGAAGTTGTTCATGATCTGGGCCTGAATAGAACTAGGCAACTATTGGACTATGCTGGTGTGGTCATGTTTTCCTCACTGCATGGACCAAAAAAACCAAAAACAAAAAACCAGATGTGGTACTCTTCCTACAGTGGACCCTTGTTATACGCTGGGGTTTGGTTCCAAGATCCCCCGTGTATAAGAAAATCCATGTATGCTCAAGTCCCATTACATATAATGACATAGCAAAATGGTGTCCCTTATAAAAAATTGAAAATCAAGGTAAATTTATACTTTTTTGGAACATTTTCAAACTGTGTATGCTTAAATCCGTGTATAAAAAATCCATGTATAAGAAGGGCCGACTGTATTATGATTGTGGCTGTCCTGTGTTAAATTAATATGAAGTCCCTACACTGCAAATGGTTACTCAAATTTACTCAGGAAAAGGAGAAAGCACAGTGTGCTTTTGTATCGCTGTGTTTTAACTTGGGTTCAGACTATAATTAAATGATAGCCTAAATGATTTAGTCAGCACTGCCTTTTGCATTTAAAGAGAGTTGCTCTTTCATCCTGAGGTTCTGAAATAGCAGCTGTTGAATTGTATGGCAAGGATTTCAAGCTCGTGTTTTGTCTTTTTCCCCTGAATGTTAACATCCTGCAATGACAAAAGCGCTCAACCCACTAATAAATAGGACATAGGAAACTGTGCTTTTGTTCTGAGCTTTCAATCAAGTTGGAATAAAAAAAGAAAAGAAAAATAATCTCTTACCAAATCGTTAACCTTTAGTACCATACCCCAAATATAGGCTATGAACATGGAAACATTGATTTTAAAAATGCTACACCAAACTCCTCTGAATATATTTGACTTGCATGTCCTCTGTCTAAAATGTGGATGGTCATGTTCTGCTGATCTGAGAGCCAATTCTAGGGTTCCAGGACCTTCTGCAACTGCATTAATCATGGAAATCCAGCATCCCCTCTCCTCACACACAAGAATACCAAAGTGGGTGGGGGGGATGCCCACTTCAAGCTACGGTCTATTAGACTCTAAAGTCTTATGTAAACCCCAAAATAAAAAATGGATGTTACTACAAACTTCCATGAATGTGGAAAAGGAGGTTACTGTAAATACTCATGCATAAGTCTACAAATTTAGGTAAAAAGTTGATCCCAAAAACCCTAACTTATCCCACGGTTCAATGTAACTACTGTATCTGAACTCTTATTTGATAGCAGGAACCATCCTCTGGTGAAAGACAAGAATATAATCTGTCCTGGAAGCATTGACCCCCTCTACTCTCTCATCCATCCAGCCTTAAGAGTGAGCACAAAGAGTTATGTCTGCTGGAATTCTTTAAGTTCTTTTACACTGTTTTGCTTTGCTTCACCCTTTAGAGACTTTGCTATACGCCCCTAAGTTTTACCCTTGACTTATTCATGGGTCATAGCAAAATCCATAATTGTGGCTTCAAAACCTGCCCTCAACTTATACACGGACTTATAATTGAGTCTATATGGCAATTCTTTTCATGTAATTTTTTTTTTTTTTTTTGCGGGGGTGAATGGGCATCAAAAGGCCTCAAAGTGGTTCATGGGGGCAAAACCAATCTGGCAGCATATGAACCCTTGGGCTGCACCTTGCCCATATCATCAGTGATGCCCACCTTCTGTGCCTCTTCTTCAAATCTTATGCAAAATATTTCCACCACGCTTTGAAAACCAAAAGGTACCTCAGGAAATGCCTTTTATATGCCCTCAGCAGTTGCATTTAACATAATGAAGGCAGGAGTAAAGATAATACAAAGTGGATGATCTGAATAGTTATAAATATTTCAGCAAACACATTAAGTTCCAGGCACAGACCTTGAAAGCTGATTTGTCCTACCAAAGAATTTGTTTTGTATACTTAGTATATCCTAAGTACTCTAAGCTCAAAGAACAAAGGACAGGGAGGAAAGTCTTTTGGGTTAGTTTGTTAAACTGACAAGTTAAACCAGTTATCTAGGTTCGCAACTGGTTTTCAATACTACAAATACACAGCTCAGAACAACATAACATATGAGTGCTGTAAAAATCCTACCATGTAAGTCTGGAAGAAGGAAAATATGTATAGCCTTTGACACTGTTGATCACTGTCTCCTAATTGACATACTCTCTGACCTTGGGTTCTCAGACTCTGTTCTTGACTGGTTTGGATCTTACTTGTCTGGCAGATCTTTTGCAGTAGTTGCAGGGGGTCAGACTTCTTCTCCTGTTCCCTTATCTGTCGGAGTTCCCCAGGACTCTGTTCTGGGTCCCCTTCTGTTTTCTCTCTACACACTGTCCTTAGGAAAACTCATTAGCTCTTTTGGCTTTTCCTACCACCTGTATGCCGATGACACCCAGCTGTATCTTTCCGCCCCTGACCTTTCTCCAAGGCTTGAACAGCAAGTTTCATCTTGCCTCACAGCTGTCTCGCAGTGGATGCGCCATCGACGCTTGAAGCTCAACATGTCCAAGACAGAGCTTCTTGTCTTTCCTCCTAAGCCCAACCTTCAACACTCCTTTTCTGTCTCTGTGGACAACATTTCTATTCAACCAGTCCAGCAAGCCCGCAGTCTTGGTTTTATCTTTGACTCTTCTCTGTCGTGTATTCCTCAGATCCAGACCACAGCCAAGGCTTGTAGATTCTTTTTGTACAATATTGCCAAAATCCGACCATATCTCTCCGCCTCTACTGCCAAGATCCTGGTCCATGCCCTAGTGATCTCACGACTTGATTACTGTAATGTCCTCCTGGCTGGGCTTCCCCTTTCTCACCTCCATCCTTTAATCTCTGTCCAGCAGTCAGCTGCACGCATTATCACTTCCACCCACCGCTCTGACCACATCTCTCCTGTGTTGGCATCCCTTCACTAGCTCCCCCTCCCTTTCCGTATTCAGTACAAGCTCCTGCTGTCGACGTTTAAAGCCCTCCATGGACTGGCCCCTCCTTACTTATCAGACCTTCTTTCTCCTCACCTCCCCACCAGGGCCCTCCGTTCTGGTAGTCTAGGTCTGCAGTCTCAGCCCAGGATTTCCTCTGCCCCATCCTGGATTCGCCCCTTTTCACTTGCTGCCCCTCACTCCTGGAACCTTCTTCCACCACAAGCAAGAGCCATCACTTCTTTAACCAGCTTCAAAACGGAGTTGAAAACCATCCTGTTCAGAGTAGCCTTCCCAGGCATTGCATAATTGTCGCTTGCTATTTGGTTTTCTTTTGTTGTCTGTTTATCAAACCATTTCCTGTATTGCTATGTACTGTATATGCATTATCCTACTTGAAAGTATGTATTTTCCCTGGAAAATGATTAACCATCCATTATGAAGCCAAACCCTCCCTCCAGTCCATCTGCCTTGGTCCAGGCCTTGGAGGTAGAGAAGAACTGCTGAACCTCTTACCCTTTCCCTCCACCGCTCCCTTCTCCTTCTGTGTCAGGTCTTTTTAGATTGTAAGCCCGAGGGCAGGGAAACGTCTAATTAAAAAGATTGTATGTACAGCGCTGTGTAAATTTACAGCGCTTCATAAATAAAGGTTAATAATAATAATAATAATAATAATAATAATAATAATAATACCCCAAATCATGTATGCATTCCAATGCCAGAATGAATGAATTCCTGCTACTCATGTGAACAGATAGTTCAGAGTTGGCATTACATGTCTTCCATAGGCTTGATCTTTCTCCCATCTGAAAGTGTTTCTCATTTCATATACTACTTTTTGAAAATATGCAAGAGGTCCAAAACCATCCTTGGGACCACTGAAATGTACTGCATGGAGATTCCAACTATAGAAGTAGCCAAAACCACCAGTTATTTTATCCAGTTGTTGCAAATGCAAGAATTACTGCTGTCTGTTATAACAGGCTACCTTGCATAATACATTTCTCAGTGTAGTCCCTTTCTAGTTAGGACTTGCGTACAGAAAAGAATACTTTACGTATTGACTTACAATGTGAACAAGAAAGCAAGTTATTCGACCCTATGATAAAACAATAAAATCAGACTATGGACTTTATCACATGCAGCTTTTAAATCGCCACAAAAGGTCAATAATAGTGCTTGTGGCAATACCTATCACATAACACTGTCTCCCTCTTCTTGCTGCCTTGTGCTCCAATACTGGTTAGCTCATACCTTGCCACTGACTAGGAAAACCTGTCAATAAACTCCCAATGGTGCTGGTATAGTGCTAGTCCTCAGATGCAGAAAATTATCTCCTTGCAGTTCCAGATTGGTGTCAGTAGCTCCTGCTCTCCCAGCTCCCATTCGCTATTCCAGAGCAGCCTCTTCTTTGTTGTTTTACTTTCTTTTTCCTTTTTCTGTTTGTTGTTGTTGTTGCTAAAAAAACCATACTAGCACAACTTCAGAACTGTGTAAAAACAACAAAAACACACACAGATACAGACAAAAATGAAAAACATTCTGGATAAGGCACAGCATTGGTAGGTTAAGGACCAAGATGGAAGAGAGTGTGTAAGATTAGTAATGAAAGTATGTGCAGTAAGGAGTGTTCCCAATTTGGTATGTGCGTGCTTCCCTTAACTAATGCGTCTGCGGCAAGAACAGGAGTTGTGTGTTAAAGTCCTACAAAGATTATGTAATGGAATGAGTATTAATGTCAGATAGACAACTCTTGAGCCTACTTTAACAACAGTGCATCATTACCAGTATTTTAACCTCTACATCAGTTTGGTAAGCAGTTCCTGATTGTGGATGAAATTGTTAAAGAAATTAACTAATTTAAAAAACAAATGGAAACTATTCATACCACTCTTTTCATAATGAATATTTTAATAGGCAATCATATCTCCAACTGGATCCATTTATATTTTGGAAAAATGTTAAAATGCATTGGAGTTTAAAGCTTGGTCTGATGGATTTCAATCAGGAGGTAACTTTGAGCTCCCTAGTAATTTAAGACTCACAGTCATGATAATGCAATTGTATTTTACAGCCGTGAACTTGCAAGAATTTTCCCTTGTGTTTTATCACACAAGTAGACTATATTTCATGTTGGCATGTGCTGTTCTAACAGGTGCAGTCTGCAACAGAAATTTCTCTCAGGGCTAGTAGCCCTGAGTAATCTGTATCTGTGTCTCAAATCTGGGAATTATGGGTAAGCAAGACCATAAATCAGCTAGCAAATGTCCCTATGAATCAGATGTTGTGTTGTTTTTAAAGTATGTACAACTGTGCAACTCTACAACAAGGAAATTAAAAACCTCTCTTGTGCTTGTTTAAAGACAGAACAGAAATCTCCACTGCAGATCAGGATATATGATACTGTTTCTGTAAACTGACTCCTAAAGAAAAGAGGTCCGCTGGAGTACTCTGTATTCAGTGTTATCTGAAAGTATGTCAATGCTATGAGTTCTTCAAGAATGAGATATTTATGGTCCAATTGTTATATATTGGTTAGATAGTGGCACTCTTCTTTGGGCTCTTTTCTTTGCTTTGGCCTACACATTCACACAATTCAATATATTACCCTTTTTAGATGCTGTTAGCAGTTAATGAGCATTAAATATGTGAAAACCTACAGCTAACCTTGAAAAAAAATAACATGCCAAAATCTCTGGTTATCATTGGGGTAATGTAAGGAACTACTTCACACCTTGCTAGCCTATTCAGCATTTTTCAGTCTATTAAGGAAGCTAAATATTAGTTGTAGTATACAATCTTGTCCCTAAAGAGGCAGCCAATACTAGCCATGAGAAGGCAATTCAGGGACCGAGGCATCATCTCATCCCAAATGGCCCAATGTGGGATAAGCAATGAGTACCTCATACTAACACACCAGCCGTATGACAACATTACGTTCATAAAACTTTCTGGGTACATCTTGCAGGTATTGGCAGCAGAGAGGAAAAAGTCAAGCTATCCACACCCTTCGTTCACAATAGTTTCCAGTAGCTTTTCATACTACAGTGAGCCCTCCATCCACATTCGTGGATTTGACTTTTGCGGATTTGATTATTTCTGGTTTGATTAATAAGGAATCTAGGAATCTCTAAGTCATCCAGCACAATTCTGTTGGAAGCTGACCACAGAGTTGTGCTGGAAAACCTAAGGAAGACAGTTCTCTGAGCATTTGTAGGTCCTCCAGCATGATTCTATGAGCAACTTCTGGAAGGACTTCACCACAGAGTTGCACTGAAGGACCTGGAGATTTCTAGACAGGTGTTCTCCCAGGTAAAAAGAATAGTGTTTTTTAATTATTATTATTTGCGGTTTTTCCATGTTCACAGGGGTCACTCCTAACCCCAGAGAATGTGGAGGGACCACTTTACACAGATATAGCATGATGATTCCACTTTGACTGCCATAGTAACATGTTGTAATCATATGTAATCATATGATTTACAGTTTAGAGGGGGGCATTTAGAATGCTCAGCCAGAGAGTATTAGTGCCTTAACAAACTGCAAATCCCAGGATTTCACAGGATATTGCCACGGAAGTTAAAGTAGAATCACAGTGCTATAATTGTGTAGGCTGAAAGGATCCCAGTGTCAAAGGGGAGAAAATTCATGTGGAAAACTGTATGTTATCAGAGCTTAAGTCACTGAATATAATTCTAGCAAAGAATGTGGGCAATGATGGTAAACTAACACACCATGTTTAATTTTAAAAAATGCAGCTGAACCTCCCTTTCATTTTTACTTACCGGTTAGCAGGGCCACAGTCTGGATTTGGGCCACTATTCCTATATAGGAGACAGACAAACCTGCCCATCTCCAGCAACTTGCTTTCCTATATTTATCTCCCAGTAAGGGGTAAACAAGCAAAAGAAAAACAAACAAACAAACAAACAAACAGAAAACACTACCCTCCATTAAAGTTAATGGAAATTTCTTTCCTCTTTGTTTATCCCTGCTATGGGAGGGGAAATCAGGAAAATGAACAAAGGGAAAATGTATACCCTCCCCTACCTTTACAGTGTAGTCAAATCCCACATGCTTTGACTTGTAAGCAGAAAAGAAGACAAAGACTCCACTGCACACTACTAAATATTTATGGTGCAGTTCAGCTCACAATCTTTGGAATATGTGATCGTACTGGGAATGATTTCTCTATTCCAGAGGGTGCATCTTCCCATCCTATGTTTATACTAGGCCTGTCAGCATTTATGTTGCATCAACATGCAAATTAAACCCAGGAACATTTGTGTTTATCTCGCCAAAGCTCATCCCACATGCATCCCTCCCGATGTGATTCCCACCACATCAGATAATGCTTCCTAAATACAAGATTATCATTTAAAATGTCAAAAACAGCTTCACACTATTTTGTATTCTTTTAGAATCTGGACATGTCCTTCTTTATTGGTTTTTTTTAAGTGCAGCTTGGACATATTTACCATTGAATTTAATTTATTCAGAAATTCAGAATTAATTCAGTTAGAATTCATAGACTTCACCATCCATCCTGACCTTCAGATCTAGCTGTTGTTTCCTCATTGCAGGAATATTCATCCTATAAATTAACAGATCTTCTGACACAGATTGCTTTTATATGCCTCCAGGGTTTGATTCCCTTCCCCCTCCTTAGTATGAGCACTGCTGGTATTGATTCTATTTATTCAGTATACTCTCCTTCACTTTTCCCCTCCACTCAGGCATGTCTGTCTTAAGAACTCTATATAATAGTGGCTCCGGAAAACATAAGAGACACGGCACAAAATGCATTTCAATCAGCTGTAATTTAAGAAAGCTTGACAGCAGATTAAAATCACAGGTTTTACTGAGGCAACAGGATGAATGTGGCATCTTCCATTTCTTTTTCACTTTGGCAATGAAGGTGTCGTGTAATGGCAATCCTTTTGTTTCAGTTTGGAAAATTAAAGGCAACACCACAATAATATTGAATTAGGTCACAATCTGTGTGCACAGTTTAACAGAAAGGCTTTGGGAAAAGCTTTAAAAAATTTTTTAGAGCCAAGCAGTATATTCCAGATTTTGAGAAATAATTGCTTCACTATCAAATTAAATGTCTAGGATTTGTCTTCAGAACATGAAATTCACAGTTTTACACAAACCTGTGTTCTCTGGAGACTGGTGCCAAAACATAAAGAACAAATCAAAACAATGGTCAGAAACACTTTTTTAAAAACAACAACACATACATAAAGATAAACATGAAGTAATGGATTCACCATACACATATGAAAAGAAAAATCTTCCTCTCTGTTGGAGTTTCTTGATATGTAGCATCACTGAATATTGGCAACTGAAAAAGAGTACCGTGCGCTTCATGGCAGTGAATCTAATACTTCCCAACCCACAAAATATCATGGCTTAAACTCTTTTATAGTCCTGACTATAGTAGAGCCATTACTTTTATCTATGGGTTCACTTATCTTTCAACAATTGATTGAACGGGTCTACTCTAATTGTGAGTAACCAACGGGATGCCAGCCCATATTTTTAAACTGTATCATGCCTCTTATTCTATACTTTCTCCATTAGGTTTTGATTTTTTTTTAATTTCTAGATAGTAAAAAGTAATTTGTTTCATAAAAGTTTATGAACAATACCACACACATTTACAGAGAAGCAAGTCCAGCTAAATTCAATGGGGATAATTTCTAGGGTAAGTACAGAATTTCAGACTAAAATGAAGGAAACTACCTACTCAACAGTTAGTGATATTTTGTTTTTGTGAACATTGCTTTTCTTCATATTAAAAAGGTGCTAAGGAATTTAGCATTGGCTTTATTGCATACTGGTACTTATACTGCTGCCAATCCTCAACCTGGAGATCCTCACTGAAATACCTGGTAAGGATCCAAAAATGAAGCATACTCTTAGGCAAGTTCTTCTCTTGGATGTGCCCCCAGATTTTCTTCTTTTAAAGGCCCCCTTTCTCCCCAGTGAATGGTACATCATTGTGCCACAAACTGATTATGCCACTTAGGTTTTCTTGAGTTTTGTGTTACAGCATGTAATATATGGCATCATTATTAAGATTTTTTTTAAAAAAAACATCCACAGTACTATGTCTATAATGAAGTAATAGAATTCTCTCAGGGCCTGGATTGATCAGAAATCCTGATAGTCAATATAAAATATCCCATGAAGTCGTTGAGGCATTTCACTCAAAACACTTACTTGCTAGCACTATAAAGGCTGGAATTTGTCTGCAGACTTCAGAGCATTTGCTACACCTCTCTGTTTCCATTAAGAACATGCGGACAGCACTTGACCTGCTACAGTAATTCTAGTGCACAAGAAATAATTGTTTTATACACTGTTAAGACCTACTCCAGGTCATCGTTTATGTAGCAGGAAAGGGTGTCATCTGTTCTGTTCTATTACTGTTCAATGGCTTGTCTTCTGTTCTATTTTATTCTCCTTCCATGAGTTATCATTTCCCTACATTGATTTCTGCCAGTTTTTCAGTTTAACATGGAGCATTTCTAGAAATTAATTTCAAAAGACGCACATGCGCAACAGCAATTTTCAGTCTGCATCTCCCATTCCTTTATATTATAGATGCAGACTGGAAAGGCGTAGTGATACAACATGAGCAACAGTAGGTCAGTGCACACAGTCCCTTGTGCATTCTGCTCACCTATAAAAAAAGAAGACACACACATAGAAAAATATAGCACACTGTGCATAGAGACTGAGCAGAGTCCAGAAAACAAAACAGAAGAATGACAAAATTCTAGCTCACGTTTGCAGAGCAGTACACCAACAAACAGACAATCCAGCAATTAAGAACCAGAAAATCCAGTGAGATATTTGGATTGGAAGAATGCCACAAACATCCTTAATTAAATTACATCTTCAGACCTGGTACTATGAAGTTTATGTGAATGCATCTTCCACTTTTTGCATAATTAATAAATGCTATATATGCTGAGAAGATAAGTTAAAAGTGATCCCAGCTACTGCAGGATTTATAACCATAGTGAGGCTTTTTTTAAAAACTGACTGTAAACCCATATGAAAAACTGACTTAGGTTTAGCCTTCTACTGTAAAATAGAAAACTGTATTTTAAAGTATTAATAGAAGGAAATAAAAGGATTGACTATGTAACAAAATGCAAGTAGGAAACAACATTTCTGTTTTTCAAGGACCATGGTCCAGAGTCATTTATCTTACCAAGCTATCACAGACACACAATACTCCTAAGCTGCATTCCTATTCCTACTTGTTCTAAACTGTTTTAAATTAATTTTATCTTTTCTGCGATACAGGCAGAATACAAATATTTTTATTCTGGACCAAGCTTTTTCCCAAGCTTCAAAGTATGTCATGTCCGAAATCTTTAGCCCAATCTACCATATACTGTTTTATGGGCTCTTTCTCCAGTTCCCTTTCTCTAAACAACTTATAAAACTTAGATATTTTTTTCCTTTCCTCCTCCATTATAATCTCATCTATCTGTTTTTTTCAATTCTATTCCCCTTGTTTTCATATCCTCCTTAAATCTGGTATACGTTTGATAATAACTATACCAATTAATTTCAATCTTTTCTTTAATAAGTTCCTCGCTTGTTTTCAACATTATCTCTTTCTTTTCATTTACTTTTACTATATCTTTATACCTCAACCAGTTATCATTCATCTCCTATCTACTCACAAATGCTTCTTGTGTTGATACCCAGCCTGGTAATTTATAATAGAACTTTGTTTTTATCACCTTCCATGTTTCCATTAAAGCTCTTCTTATTGGATTGTTATAAAAATCCTTATTTATATCAGCTTTACTGTACCATAAATACGCATGCCATCCACAACGTAAGTCTGCTACTTCCAGTTTTAAGACATCTTTTTCTTCCAGCTTTATCCAGTCTTGAATCCAGAGCATGTCACGAGCCCATTTATATAATTTGACATCCGCCATATCACAACCTCCCTTTTCTTTTTTTTCCTTTAGATTATTCCATTTATTCTTGCCTTACCTCCATTCCAAATAAATTTTCTAAATTCTAAGTTCCATTGGTTCCATATATTATTTTTGACATAGATTGGCAAGTTGGTAAAAAGAAATAATAATTTTGGTATAATATTTATTTTTATAGCATATATTTTGCCTAAGATAGATAAATTTAACTTAGCCCATCTATGCAATTCCTTTTTAATCTTTTCCCAGGTGACATTATAGTTATTATCAAACAGGTTCATGTTATTATTTGAAATCCATATTCCTAAATACTTTACTTTGTTCATTACTTCACATCCAGTTTTTTGCTTCAATATTTCTTTCTCTTGTCGCATTTAGATTTTTGGCTATTATCACGGATTTCCCTTTATTAATTTTAAATCCAGATAAATTACCATACCATTTCAGTTCATGCATCACATATTCAATATTATTTATAGGGTTTTCTAAAATCAGGACTAAATCATCAGCGTATTCTTGCACCTTCACTTCACTTCCTTTTATTTTAATTCCTCTTATTCTTTGATTACTTCTAATCTTATTTATCAAAAATTCTTATTTTCGACTACTTCCGGTTTTGCCTCGGAGGTGAGCAGTGGTGCGAGGCGAAGTTCCGCACCATGAACTTCAGCTGCTGCAAGCCGTTTATCTAAGGATACCTCCAGACGGGGGAGTTTTGAGGTACAAGGACCTGTTGGAGACCTGCGTCACTCCTGACAGAGGCGAACCCCTGAGGGAGAAAACCAAAAGAGGAGTGACGGGAGTCGAAGGGCTTCTGATGCAGCATCTGTTTCCGAAAGGTACCAGCTGACGAGGCAAGCTTTGTTTTTGTGCTTTGAAGAAAGAAGAAGGTGTATAATTGATTTCTTGGGTCACTCTAAAGTTCTCAGCAGTATCTCCATATTAAGGAGTCTGAAGAATACAAATATTTTTAATTTTAAAATGTATAAAATAGAAACACTTGCAAAATAATTAGGTACAATGAAGACAAAGAACTTATTTCTAAGTGCATGTATATTACTTTGATGCTAGCTCCTTTTGTTGATCCTCTGATCAAATCTCCCTACCTTCCCTTTACTGTACAAGTTAAAGTGGAAATGAAACAGAATAAATTAATATATCCAAAACTAATAGAGAGCTGAAAAGCACTAATCTATCATCTCTAGATATAAATGGGATTTACAACAAAACACTACAATGTGCCTCTGTTTTGGTTTCTAGCCACTCCTTTCTGTTCTTTGCTCTTAGGTTTCCATATTGTGTTGTCTCAAGAATAAGCATTCTTTATCTATTGAACATACTTTGTCCTTTATTGGGTCCCCCTTATTTTGTCTATATTTCTGCAAATCCTGCTGCCTCCCCCTCCCCAACCTTGTTGATTTCTCCCTCTTGTGTCTGAATTGCTCAGTTGTGCCAGTATAAGGAGAAACACTCAGAAAATGAACTGCTTAGCAATATACTGTATAAGATATATGGTTTTAGGAGAACTTAAATGATCAAAAAAATTCCCTAGAACATACTCTTGAGTAAACTATGGGCATGTTTCCAACACATAGTCTAAATATTAACTTTTTGCAGAGATTACCATGAGTGCTATTAAATACATACTTTCAAGTGTTGTTTACTCAGTTTCTCTAACATATTTTGCCTGCACTGCTACAAAACAAACAAACAAACAAAAAGACTTCACATGACCCATATGGAATTTCTTTTTAACCGGGGTTGACTGGCATGTCGGGGAGGTTAGAATTTGTGTGCCACATGTTTTTTTTATGTGGGTCTTTCCCCACCTACCCATATCACAACCACTCCTATATTTAGTCATGATTGCCTCAGTATGTAGCAAAACCATTCAGACGGGTCAATAAAGTCAAGACAGACTGAAGAAAATGTACAGTGGGCCCTCCACTTTTCCCAAGGTTAGGGACACAGGGCCCCTCTAAAAGTAGGAAAACTGCAAAGAAAAAACCACTGTACTTTTACATGAGAGAACACCTCTCTAGTAATATTTAGATTCTCCAGCGCAACATCTTGTGGTTAACATCTGCTGAAAACTGATCACAGAATTATGTTGGAGGACCTACAGATGCCTAGAGAAGTGTTATCTCTAAGAATCTCTAGATCCTTCAGCACACTTTCTGACATACATTGATCACAGAATCATGCTGAAAGACCTAGAGATTTCTAGAAATAACATATTAATTGAATATGTGAATAATCAAATCCACAAAAGTCAAAGCCACAAATGTGGGGGCCTGACAGTGTATCAATTAAAGACTGTATGAAGCAGCCTCTTTGTTGATGATGATATCTGATGGAATCGAAACAAGGAGAACATGTGAAACCCTTCCCTTTTTTGCATATAAAAACGATTCCTTCCTGCCAATGTAACTTTCCTTTCTGAGGTACCACCAGTTTTGAGGAATGCCACAACTCTCAATCCTGGCCCCCCCCCAGGCAATGCTTAAATACAAAATGCACGTATTAAATGCTTACACATACTTAATGTCATGAGTATTTTGGCTGTCACTATGGAAGCCAAAGAGAAAATTTATAGGATTAATGATGCAGTATTCTCTTATTGTAGCTTTTGAGCTGGAGTTAGATGCAAGCCATTGTAGGGGTGTGCTCTTTCTGAATGGGAGCCCATCAATGTTTTCACTTTATTTACTTCTCCCTGTTTTTTGTTAGCGCTTGGCAGGTTAATCCTAATAGGCAAGGGAGACAAAACAGTAGCACCTAGAGACAGAGCACAGCATTACCGAACACTACAACAGTCATTCTCATACAAAAGAGAGAAATGGCAAAGACTGACTCCCAGTGACCCTTTGTAGAAAAAGATCTCCAAACAATTGCTGCTTCCCAAACACTTCGTGGTAAGGAAGGACAAATTTCCTATATGACTAAAGAGACTACATTAAGTTTTATTAAGCTTCAAAATAAGAGAGAAAACATAGAAAAGAACAAAAAAGAGACTATTTTATGCGATGACAGGAAACAACTCTACTCTATGGGAAATAGTTTTAAAAACAAATATAGCAAGGCACACCAGATACACAGATAAGGATTATAAAATTACCAAGGCCTTTGATAATAGAAACTGACACCAGTTTTTAATTGTTGTATAACCTGGCAATTAAAAGCAAGTGTACCCACATTTTAGTTGTGGCTATCACTGGTTACTGTTGTTCTTGCCTTAAACAAGTAACTGTACATGGTTGTCGATTAAAATGAGCATATCGACAAATGAAACTAGACTTTAAGATTCATGCTCTTGCCCATAAAGAAAGAATAGCTCCTGTGGATTATGCCTTTTTGTAACTTATAAACATGAAAAAAAAACTATATATGATCAGATTCCATGAAATGTCCTTTCCATGCCACCCATATCAAGAGCTGGGCAAGCAGGTAATGTTGGCTGAAATAAAACACAGATAACTTTTTGAGGTAATTTACTAAGGTGTGGAAAAAACCCAACAACAACAACAACACACTGTCAATTGGGTCATGTGTACTATCTTATCAATGTCTGAAATGGTTAAAGCCATAAAGAATTGTGAATTCAGGGGATTGGGAGCTGTGAGAATTTCATTTAGTCGAGGAGTGTTATTTTTTTAAAGAATTTGCCAAAATTTGGAAATATCTTCTAATTTGAGGTTAGAATAGAGAATGAATATAGAAAGAGTAATGTAGGAGAAAGCGTAACTAGAAGTCATCTATCCTTAATAGAGAAACCGTTTGCTATCAGGCATGATGGATGAATTGAGTTTTTGTGCCTTAAATTTTCAGATACACTCACTACTGCCAACGTGGTGCAGTGGTTTGAGTGCTGAACCAGGATACTGGGAAACCAGTGTTTGAATCCCTGCTTGTCCATGGAAACCAAATGTGATCTTGGACAATTCACACACTCTCAGCCTGGATGGTAAGGGCCACACCCTTCTGAACAGGTTCTTCCAAGAAAATCCTGCGATAGGTTCACTTTAGGATTGCCCTAAGTCAGAAATGACTTGAAGACATACAACAACACTACACTAGGGCACCTCAATGCTGAGTGCACAGAATAATTATTTCTTCACTGGGAGGTGGGGTGAAAGTAACCATGCACATCATCTTGAGCTACTGGGAGAAAAGTCAGGCCATAAGTGCAAAAGGGCCTGCTGATCCCCATATTTAATTTATACCTAGCTTTCATTCAAATGCATCTGTGGAAGTACACTTAAGTCTACGAAAGCTCAAGCTGCCAACTTCTTTCTTTCAGCTAGTCTCAAAGGTGCTACAAGATCTCTCTACATAGCTTTCAATCAGTTTGCCCACTTCTGGCCTCATGACTCACCATCAGGTCCAACAGAGTCTAACTAGATGTGATGAGGCAGCTATAAAGCTAACCCTGTTCAATAAGAGAAAGCCACATGTGCCCTCCCCTTCTGTGAATCAATACACAAACATGGGGCGCAAAAAACATTTTATCCCTCTCTGGCCTAATTTCACTGCATTCTGCCACTTTGACTAGCTGAATTCCAACCATGAAATGAAGCTGGGCTGAGAGAGGAAAAATCACTATAAGAAACAACACACCGTGAAGCAAGGAAGTGGAGGGGAGGGTGTGGTTTTCCTCGACAGATTACTCCCTTATGCATAAATCATAGGCTCCCATTCATTCCTTTCTTTATGACTATGGCAAACACAGTTGACATATAACTAAAATACACAAAGCTGTCCTGTCAAATAAATGGCCTGAAGTAAATTACGCAAAAGAGGGGAAGCAGCATCTATACTGTTTATAGGTCACCCCAAACCTCAGTAGACTTCACAAATACCAAACAGAACAGATCTTTCACTGCCCCTCTCTGGAAACTTTCAGAGAAATAATGGGCCCAGGAATGCCCAGATATCCAATAACTTTACAGTTTTGAAAGCATTTGCTAAAAGAGCAGAAATTCTGTAGCAGACAAACTTTGTGCAGAGATGAGGGCTTGGGGCTAAATTATGAGAAATCCCAGATTAAGATCTCCCTCAATTATGAAGCTTATTTCATGGCCTTAGACAATTTGCTTCTATTTGACAGTGAAAATGGAAGAAGCACTTTCTAGGTTAAATTAATAGGTTCAAATCTAATCTATCTTGATAGTTCTTTGGATGGCTAAGGCTGTAATCATATAGCAAACCTGTATCATTCTATATCAAAAAGACAACCCATATGCCTAGTACAATAGGGGAAGGACAAATAACTTGGTGGTAAAGCATGTATTCTGCTTGAATCTCCAGATGAAAGCATTCTTTAGGTCCAGGGCTGAAGTAAAATTACTGCCTGTGGTCTTAGACAACAACTGAAACTGAGAGTAGACCTCAGATGAGAAATGTGTGATCCTCTAAATACTACTGTACTATGATTCCCATCATCCCTCACCATGGGCTGTGTTGGAAAAGGCTGATGAGAGTAGCAATGAAGTCACACACTCCTCGGTCTAGGGATGGACAGACGCATGGCGGATAGGCATTCAAACACACAATCCTCCCATGTATTCGTAGGTAGCCCCAAAATTCTGGCAGGTATACTTACCCAATGTTTTCTGGTGACTCCTGTGTCACCTCTTCCAAGTTCTCTGCAAGGATCAGAGGGCTTGTTGAGGCTAGTGAGGGGCTCGACCTCACATGGAGCTAAGGTCTGACCACACTGAGTTCCACATCACAAGTTGGGTTCAGAAGTGGTTGGGTGGAAACTATGCAAACACAGCCGGCTACCTTCTCCAAGCATACTGACCTCAAAGGATGGATGGGGACAAGAGCTGTGATTGTTAAGTGCTTGAAGGGAATGTCTGAATGGGCTAAAGAGCCATTTGGGTTCCTTTGTTAACTTGTTTTGAAGGCACTTTCAAATTGAGAGCAGCAAGGGATTTTCTTCAGTGCTTCCAAATCTGCAAAGGCAGAGTCAAGTGACATAGGGTGCTGCCACACTGCAATTTGACACTATTTTAATTGCCATGACGCAATGCTATGATATTGTGGGATTTGTAGTTTTGTGAGATATGTAGCTTTCCCTGTCAGAGAGTCTGGTGTCCCACCAAACTACAAATTCCAGAATTCCATAGAACTGAGCCATGGAAATTAAAGTGGTGCCACACTGCACTATTTTGGCAGTGCGGCAGCAGCCTTAGTGATCTCAAGGCCCCTCTGTGTGCTTGAAGACTTACATCAGAGAGAACTCTGGCTTTTCCTCCTCCAAGTGTTTGGCCATGCATACAGGGAATGAGCAAGTGGTTACCAGGAAGCAAACTTTCAAGAAAGTGTCCACTGATCTGATATTGGTATCTGGTTCTAACATAGTCCACCAGAATTATACATCCAATGTACAGATCAGCTCTTAAGACCCCAGTGTATTCTGTTTGGCTGAGATCCCCAGGCAACTGAAAGGCAGAATCTTTTTTTTTTTAAAGCTAAGATTTAAGAGGTGGGAGATGTGGCCTTCCTTGGTTACTGGACTTCACCACCCATCAGCCCCAACCAGCATGACCAATGGTCAGAAGTGATGGGAAAAGGGGTTCAACAGCATCTGAAGCATCACCAGTTCCCAATCTCTTGTGCCAGTCAGCATAGTTCCCTTTAAATATTGTTCTTTTTGGCATCATTTGGTTGACCCTTACTCATGCATGACAAATTTCTCAGCAACAAAGGCACTTCTGTACAGAGATTAAAATGTAGAACTCACTTCCCAGTATGTTTGCACAACAGCAAACTTCACACATTATGTTCCCCATTAATCTTTCTGTGAAAATCTCTTGTAGGAATTCTGCAGTTGTCTGAAGGACTCTTGGCATGAGCAGCAGACACGGCACAGAGGAGTATGCATAACTACATGTTAAATAATTAATAGAATCTATGTGATACTTGAAAGAATGACAGAGTGAAACCAAGGGGGACAAGGTCAGGTCCCATCCACCCTCGACACCTTGAAATACCAGGGAGAGAAGACAAGAAACATATAACACACCAAGTCAAGTACATGGAGAAGAAACTAAAAAAACACAACACAAAAGGATAGCGGATGCTTTGGAAAAGACTTGGTAGATAAGAGATCCTAGAAGTGAGCATGAGTTCCATCCACAATGAGTACCTCACATACAAATCTCATTTAATACATCCACATACTGCAAAGACATCTGAAAACATATTGGACTTTGACACTCTCACTGCTTGCTTCACCAGCACATAATGCCACCTTTGTTACTAATTGACCAACTGACATAGGCACAGCAGTGTGTAATGTTTAATCCAGCAGGAATTCTTTTATTTATGCATTAAAATTATCCAGTTGTTCTTTGAAAACCTAGGAGACTTTCCAGTAAACAGTAAATGCATTCTAGCTTTTCATCAGCAGTGGCAAATCATGGCATTCAGACAGGGGGGAAAGCCCAGACAACATTACTAATAATATAAGGGTGCATGTCTATAAATTAACATCATTTTTTAAAAAGGTACTGATCTCTGCTTTGTCAACAATCATTTTATTGACCAGGTTTGTGATATATTTCAAGGAACGATACACGGCAGGAACCAGATTAGCCTCTAAACATATTCCAGGATCATTCTGTTCAGCCCGTCTATAGCCACTCCATGTGTGTCTCTTTAATTTCCTTTGTCCCCATCGCTCTTAACAAGCACTCTGCCAGCGAGGTTGTGTTTTAACGGAGTTCACTATTTCTCACCACCCCACTAGCTGCATTTGTGGGTCCATGTGGAGGGCTGTCTTCCTTTCTTTCAAGTCATCTCCAAATCTACACACACAATGGGCGGCTTGTGCTGTTGTGTGGCAGATGAGTGTGCAACGTGGGAGTGCCTTTGAACAGCAGGTGTGATGAGCGGCTTCTCCTACTGGCTTTGCACTTGAACAGTGCACACCTCAGAAAGCTCATCCCACCCAGCAATGGGGTGGCGTGCAGTCCATTAAACTAGTGCAAACCTAGCTTTCCCTTATGACCTACATACAAGACAATGCAAACGCAATGCAAGTGCAGGAGGGCAGTGGTGTGCTTTTAATCTCGTTATAACAACATTAGTGTGGAGCATAATGTCAACACTGAAGGGAGGAGGGCTTGGACTTGGGTAAGGGGGAAGAAAAACAAACACACTTCTCCATCTGAAACCATAATTGAGGAAGGTGGCTTATTTAAAAAAAGAGGAGCCATTCTGCATGCAGAAAACTACAGGTATGCAAAAGATAGGGAGCCAGCCTAGTGTAGTGGTTTGAGCTTTGGACACTGACTCTGGAGACCAGGGTTCAAATCTCCACTCATCCCTGGGGGTGACAATGGGCAAGTCACACACTCTCGGCTTCAGAGGCTGGCCATGGCAAACCCTCTCTGAAGAAACTTGCCAAGAACACCCCATGATTGGGTCATCATACAAGTTGGAAACAACTTGAAGGGCGCGCAACAACAACAAATGGAAAAGATCAAGGGGGGGGGGGGGGGGGCTCAGATTGCAGATGGAAATATTAGCTGTCTCCAACTAAAAGGAAGGCTTGCAGGGAAGGGTAAAAAGTCATCCATGGAATTGAATGGATAGGGAGAACTTTAGAGGGGGGGAAGGATGATTTAATGCAAGTGATGTATATGCATATATAGGTGTATGTCTGTATGTGTATATATATTCACACACAATGAGAAACATATACACATATATACATATATAGTATATGTATATACACACACACCAGCCTGGTCTTGAATAACTTTAGAGCGGGGAAGGATAACTTAAGACAAGTGATATATATGCATAGATAGTGTATATTTTTGTGTGTGTGTCCATATACACACACCAGCCTGGTCTTCAAGAACTTTTGAGCAGGCACGGATGTAAGTAAGTGATCACATAATGTAACCTAAGGATGTGATAACTTAATGTAAGTGATGTCTATGCATATATAGCTCTGTGTGTGTGTGTGTGTGTGTGTGTGTGTGTGTATATACACACATACATATATGTATATGTCTGTGTGTCCATATACAAACGCCAGCCCGGTCTTCAAGTGGGGGAAGGATAACTTAATGTAAGTGATGTCTATGCATATATAGGTGTGTGTGTGTGTATATGTATTGTATATATATATGTGTATGTGTGTGTGTCCATATACACATGCCAGCCTGGTCTTCAAGAAGTTCAGAGTGGGGGGAGGATAACTTAATGCAAGTGATGTATATGCATATATACATAATTTTATTAGTATTATTTTCTTTTCTTATATCCTGCCTTTCTCCCAATACAGTATAGGGACTCATATATATGCACATCTATCTATCTATCTATCTATGAAGAGAGAAAGAGAGAGAGAAGCATATCTATATATGCATATATATATATATGGAGAAAGAGAGATGCATTTCTATATACAAAGAGAGAGAGAGATGATATCTCTCTATCTATATCTATATATATATATATATATATATAGGAGAGAGTATGAGAGGAGAGAAAGGGATACATATTTATTATATGATATCTACCATGCAGCGATATCTATATATGCATATATCTATAGCTATATATATATAAAGAGAGAAAGAGAGAGATGAATATCTATATATGCATATCTATATGCATATATAAATATATACATGCACATATACATATGCATCTCTCTCTCTCTCTCTCTCTCTCTTCATAGACAGATAGATGTGCATATATATGAGTCCCTATCTATCTTTCTATGGATATGGTGTGAGTATATGCATTACACAGATAAACAGATAGATCGTATACATGCACACACACAGAGACCAGCCTTGTCTTGTAAGGATACCAAGCGAGAGAGAGAGAGAGAGAGAGAGCAAGGCGAGCAAACAAAAGCTTACCTCTCTCTCCCAGGGCGCTTGCTTGGGAGGCGTGCGAAGGGCAGCGGCAGCCGCCTCTTCCTCCGACTAAATCCCCAGCAGCCAGATGCTCCCTGGGCAGCAGCAGGAAGTGCAGAGGCAGACCTGAGACCTAGAAGGGTGCCTTGCCTCCGTCCCTTCCCTTGGCACCCTCTTGGGACTCCCCACCTGCTTTGCCCAGTACTCTTGGTGTGTGTGGCTTGGCGCCTCTCAAGAACCAGGAGCAGCAGCAGCCTGAAGAAGGGGCAGAGCCTTCTCCTCCTGGGTCAGAGAGGCTCTCTGGTCTGGAGACAGAGTGGCAGCAGCAGCAGAGCTCCCTAAGATAATAACGTTAACGCAGAGGAGCTGGAGCTGGGCTTTCCCTCCCCTTTTCCAAGGCAGGGGCGTGCACGCGCCTAGATGCGCGCTCACGCAGCAGCAACACAAAAGCCTGCCCCAGAGAGGAGGCTGCGTGTATATACTGTACATATACTGTATATATCTATATCGTCTTTATTATCAGGCTGCCCCCCTGGCCACCTTTTCTCTTCTCTCCTCCTCCTCCTCCTCCTCCTCACAGCTTGTCAAAATGGCAGCTGGGAAGAAGCCTTGATTGAAAGGAGATGCTTTAGGGGTTGTTGCTTCACTTACCTAACCAGACTTGATCGTCCTCCATTTCCAGGACCTGTCCTCCCATTCCCCCTCCCTTCCATTATTTTTGTCCCAATGCACTCCATTTTGAGAGGAACTTGGGGCTGCATGCCTGCATCTGCACTTGAGAAACAATGTGTTTTGACACCGCTTTTGAAAGGCTCAAGGCTATGGTATTCTGGGGAAAGTTTTTTAAAAAAGGATACTGGGGAAAGAAGAAAGGAGAAAGGGAGGAAAAGTGGAATGATCCAGTTGGACACCAACTGCCCTGGCTCAATGCTAGGGGATTCTGGGAACTGTAGTTTTGTGGGACATTTAGCCTTCAGTGTCAGAGATAGCTCTGGTGCCACAACAAACCACCACAATGCCCAGGATATAGCAATGAGCCAGGCCAGGGAAAGTGGTCTGAAACTGGATTGTTTCTACGGAGCCTATTTACACACACAGAGAGAGACATTAGATAGATAGATAGATAGATAGATAGATAGATAGATAGATAGATAGATGAGTGTTTGGAGTGCTTTTGTGTGGCCACGTCCTCCATTATTTTCCTCCAGTGTCTTCCCTTTTAAGATACCTTGTCTACAATGCCCAGAATTCCATAGCCTTGAGCCATGGGGTGCCAAACTGGATTGGTTCTGCAATGCCTATTTACATATGTGTGTGTGTATGTGTGTGATTTTGTGTGAGTATTTTGAGTGCTTTTGTGTGGGCACGTCCTCCATTTTCCCCCCTCCAGTGTCCTCCCTTTTGAAGTGCCTTGTCTACACTTCCCAGAATTCCATAGTCTTGGCTGGATTGTTTCTGCAATGCCTATTTACACACACACACACACATATATGAGTATTTTGAATGCTTTTGTGTGGGCACGTCCTCCATTATTTTCAGTGTCCTTCCTTTTGAGGTGCCTTGTCCTCCTTTGCAGTGAAGACATATGGTGACTCTGGCTTCCCTATCAACACCACTTCGATATTCCCGCCCCTCTTTGTTGTTGTTGTTGTTTACACAATAAAGACCACCAGAAACTGAAGCTACGTCGTGTGTTGTGTATCTCTTTCTCCCTCTCCCTCCCCCGCCACAAAATGGCTGGTTCTTTCAGCACCGCTGCAGACCTTTACTGGGGTTCCATTGGCTTCCCGTCGCCATGGCAACCACCAACAGACTTTGCCACCAAGCATGGCGGGTCATGTGCAGCTTTAGTTTTCACACACACACGCGCCCTCCTTTCTTTTCCAGTCAGCGCATCAAATGTTCATTCCCTCACAGGGAGGGAGGGAAGGAGGGAGGGCGTTCCCGCCTAAATTTGACAGAAATAACAACAACAACAACAATAGTTGCTCAAAGTGGAGGGCATTTTGAAACTCCTCCTGGGCCGAAGGTGGAAATGTAGGACAAGCCCCCCTCCATTTCTGCTCTGAGTCCCAAATAATGATGACAATAATAATAATATATTATATATGATTGTTACTATTTTTTAAAGTTTATTGGTACAGTATATAAAAATAGATAACATTGAAAAAATGTAATTGTAACAAAGAAAACATACAATAAGCATACAACATAGATATATTATTGTTACTATTAATAATTATTATGATATATTACTACTACTACTACTACTAATAATAATAATAGCTCAAAGTAGAGGGCATTTTGAAACTCCTCCTGGGCAGAAGGTGGAAATGTAGGACGTGCCCCCCTCCATTTCTGAGTCTCATACACACACACACACACACACACACACACACACACAGAAGCACCAGCAGCCATGGGGTGTCTAAATGGATTGTTTCTGCAATGCCTATTTACATTTTACATGAGTATTTTGAGTGCTTTTGTGTGTGTGGCCACGTCTCGCATTATTTTCCTTCAGTGCCCTTCCTTTTGAGGTGCCTTGTCTACATTTCCCAGAATTTCATATCCTTGAGCTATATAATAATAATAATAATAATAATAATAATAATAATAATAATAATAGGGACTCAGAGCAGAAATGGAAGAGAGGTAGTTGTCATTTGTTGGGAACAGGGTGGCCAGGCATCCACCTTTTCCAGGACATGTCCTACATTTTCAGCTTCTGCCCAGGAGGAGTTTCAAAACACCTTCCACTTTGAGCATGACTATGAAGCCTAATTTTACATTTATGTTCCAAGCTTTTCGTTTGCCATGTCTTACATTTTTTTCTTGACTATCCTACAATATCACAATAATCCTAGCATTATCCCGTGAAGAAAGAGGGGTTTTCCAGCCGCTTTTCATTTCCAGGACTTTCCCCTGAATGAAAAGTGGCTAGAAAACTCTTTATTCACAGGATAATGGCGGGATTATCGTGACATTGCGAGTTGTCGTCTGAAAATATTTGCCAAATCCCGCAACACTGACGGGAACATCACGCTATGCTCCCGTCCTTTTTGCCCATCTGAAAAAGTGGTAATCACTGAAAAGGGAATGGCAGTGGGGAAAGGGATCAAGTCCAGTGCATGGTATTGTTATTCTCCAAAAGTGGAGGGACTGAGGGGTCACCAACTTTATCAGCTTCTTGTTTAAATATCAAGGGAATTTGTTTAGCTCAAAGAAGCTTGCAAGAGGATCATTTCCACCTATGTATACCGGTACTAACTGAGGAGGATACCAAATTTGGATGAATAAGAGGATTTTTATTTAGAAATACACAAGAGAGCAATCAAATACACAATAGTTATTCAAACAGATACAGCATTCTACTAATCAAAGTAAAGGGTTGGAAACAGGATAATGGTGTTTAAGAGGTGTTGTTGTTGTTGTTGTTGTCATGTGCCTTCAAGTTGTTTGAGGCTCATAGCAACTCTAAGGTGTACCTATCATGGGGTTTTCTTGGCAAGATTTGTTCAGAGGAGGTTTGCCATTACTTTCCCCTGAGATCACTGAGTAGTATGGCCTTTTCCCCCTTCTTTTTTGCCCCTAGCAATTTGCTGATTGTGCAGCTGACTCCAAAGCTGCTGGCACGTGCACATGTAGCCATTTCCACAATTTATTACTGACATGCAATTACTTTGCATCATTTGCAAATGCCACTTCATTGCTGTTAGTTTGGACTAAACTCTGTCATGATGTATAGCAAATCCCTGTTCTCTCCCAAAAGGTTTTCTGCAGAGGTTTCAACAGAATGGCTGTGCAAATATGGAGCCACAATTTTTTGTGCTTTATAAACTCTGTAAGACTTCAGAGTGTGGACTGGAACTAGAGAGAGATGTGTTCAAATCCCTACTCCGCCATGAGATTCACTGAGTGATCCTGGGCCAGTCACTTTTCCTTAGCCTAATAACCACATAGGAGTATATCACAGAGGCAAATCTCGTGCAGAAACAGGATCTTAAAAACTGCTAAACACCTGCAAATGCGGCTTGCATTTTGGTCATATCATGACACAACATAACTCATTAGAAAAGAAGATAATGCTTGGCAAAGTGGAAGGCAGAGGAAAGGAGGAAGATCTGATCCCAGATGGACAGGCTTGGGGGCTGAACACAAGCCTCTAAGGGACAGAATGATGCCGCCTCTTTCCTAGCTGGATCGGAGGTGCGGCAACTGCAGGCTGCAGCCCTGATCCGGTCTTTCCAGGGCGTGATAGCCATGGTGCCACGGCTATATGGTACTCCTTTGGTGTTGCGTCATGCAGGCGCAGCGCTGGAGAAGCGCCATGATGCCACAAACCATGTGGAGCAGCGTACAGCATCATGGCGCCTTGAGGGCAGAGTCGGCGCATGCATCATGTGGATGCGATATCCTAACTCCACTCCCAGGCTAGCCTTAATGGCTGATTTGAAGAGCCCCTTAATCAAGAAGGCCACATGCCTGAGTTTGCAGGACTTGAGTAGAGCTGTTGATGAAAGCATGTCTTGGAGATCTGTCATTCATAGGGTCACCATAAATTGAAGCTGATTTGATGGCAACTGGACAACAACAAAATTTGCAATGACAGCAAATGTATATATTAAAACATGACACTTGTATAGAGGGACCAAGCCCATGGGAAACAATTGCTATCTGTCTACTTGATCTTTCACTCAGTAGTCAGGACAGCAACACTGCTTCACTGCCACTATGGAGTGGCAGACATTACATATAGATTGTCTCCAGACAGATATTTTTCTCTACAAATTACACAACAGTGCATGTTATTTTAGATGCTTTGTGAAATCAGTATGAAAAGAATTGCATCTGTGTTAAAATATATATTACATGAATTCTCCATTCAAAACAATTGTGTGCTAGATTAAATGGTATGTTTGTGACATGAGTACGTTCCTTTTTCAAATGACTCAATAGCTTGAATGCAGTTGGTACTATTACACAGCAAAAGTCAGAAGTGCAAATCCCTTTGATATGTAGCATTTAAAAGAAATAAAATAAGCCTTCAAGATATAGAATATCTATAATTATTCTTGAGAGTAGCTGAATATCCAGACTGGAGAAAAAGGAAGGGACTGAACCATAAAAAGCATTCTATCTTCATCAATGATATCCATTGGAATATTTTTATATTGTACAATCAAAATTTTTGTAGCAGTGGTATCAGGTTGTGACGTGTGTGTGTTTATGAAGTTTCTCAGAGAACCTTTTCTCTGACACCAAACAAGTGCAGGAAACTGGACAATGGAAATCTGCAATTAGTCACTTAATATTTCCAGCACATCTCAGACATAGGTGTCTATTAACCTGTTGCAGCGATTAAGCTGCCTCCCCACAAAGATGCTTATTAAGAATGCAAAAGGGGAAAAGTGATGTGGGAAGATGCCTCCAGGGTAAATACTGCCAAGGATAACATGCCACAAGTCAGTCAACTCTTGAGACTATAGATAGCTGGGAATACAGAACAAATATCAATTAAATGCTGTTGGATTTTGCCTCAATGACACAAAGGTGTACATGAAAACTCCCAAAGCAGTGCCTGAATTACAACTTCATACCTCTATTGGCATAATATGCCTTTCTTCTCAAATGGTAAGGTACTGATTCTAAGGGGATAAATTGCAATAGTTTAAACACCACCTGGTGCTGCTGTGAAAAATGCTGTGGGCCCTTGGTATCTACTGTGGTTTGGCTTCAGTCCCTACCCCATGGATACCAAAATCCATGGATGCTCAACTCCTATTATATACAATGGCATAGTAAAATGATGCCCCTTATATAAAATGTCAAAATCAAGGTTTGCTTTTTGGATTTTTTGGGGGGGGGGGGGGGGGGTCAAGCCAT
Organism: Sceloporus undulatus; assembly: GCF_019175285.1. NCBI lineage: Eukaryota > Metazoa > Chordata > Lepidosauria > Squamata > Phrynosomatidae > Sceloporus > Sceloporus undulatus. Next base: position 128,441,029 of record NC_056526.1, on the reverse strand, counting down.
AGATACTTAATTCCATGGATGCAGAATCCTTGGATGTGGAGGGCTGACTGTACTTTAAGAATCCCATATTCTTAAAAAAAACTTTTATAGCTCTTTATTGCTTGGACCTTTGCATATCATGTGTGTGTGTATGTGGCTATGAATTGTCTGTCTGTATTTTGCCCCAGGTGTTTGTGAGGAAAAGAAGCACAAACTCATAAAAGTGTTCCTTAAAGGTTGTTGTCAAGGGTGAAGAAGATGGGGAGGAACACTATCATTTATGTTGTACTCTGTGGAAACAAAAAAGCACGTTCATGTCTTGAAGAGTTTACAGCCTAAATGTCAACAGTGTGAAATACATCCAACTGGAATGTCTTTTCATTGGCTCACGAACTGATTCCACTCTCAGCTGTCAGAGATGTAACCACAATAACGTGGAGTTTGGTAATCTCCAAATGTGTCCTTGAAGATATAGGTTGCTTCTAAACAGATCAATGAATACAATTTGGAAATTTCTGTTTGTTAAAAATGGGGAAGCACTTATTTTGAATGCCATGGCCTCAATTTATGTTTCTGATGACCAACAAAGAGTAGCATTTGTGAGTATCAAACAATGCAAACAATAGCAGTCTGGCAATTAGGATTAAAACTTTGGTTTATGGAAAGCTGAAAAGATTTGCTATAGGGATTTTCAATTATTTGTTCTAGATGTGAAGTTGTTGGACTACACCTTCCTTCATCCCCAACCATTGATGATGCTGGCTGATGGAGTGGGTTGTGACTTGATCTAACATGGATTGCAATAATGGCACCATAACATTTCCTTTAAAAATATATCTACAGTGCAAATATATAGTCATCCCTCCTGCCACAAAACCAGTAATTTAGTTCAGGTTCTCTGAAAGATCCCTTACTTTCTTCATACAAATAAGTGTGTGTGCACACATGTGTACATATGTGTACATACATTATTCACATGAGGAGAAAAAAAGACACAGCACATAAGAAAACCCCACCATTGCTTTGGGACAAGAAGTTATCATTAATCCAGTATCTTTCTGTTGTATGCCGGAGAGCAACACAAGTAATGAAAAAGACAAAGATGCATAAAGAAAAAGATGGATATATACATCTGAAAATTGTATTTCATGTAGGCTTAAAAGTAAGTCTAGGTATGAGAAGGTTGAAGAACACTACTGCCCTTTTCTATGTGCTGTATTTTGTCCAGAGGTTATGTCTTCCAACTGATGGTGGCAACTATCTGTTTCCTTATGACCTAATGATTAACTTCAGGTAGATGAACTAACTATATCCTGTTTAAAATTCTGTTCACGTTTTGCCTCTGAATATAGTAATATTCAACTGATTTGCTAGTGCAAACTGCTGCACTATCACAGCTGGGTACTGTTAAAGAATTATGCAAATTGTTTCAATAATTCAAAATCAGTTGTGGATAGAGAAATGCTTATATTATTTTATTTTCCTACCTTTCAATTAAAAATAATATTCTCTTTATAACAGATATATATCTTTAAAAATGAGGTCACACAGGTATATGATCTGATCAAATGTTCCCCAGCACCAACTGAAAAAAGTAGAAGCACTGGACATAGCAAGCTATGTGTAGATCATGGACTCCCTAGGCCATGTCTAGATTCTATGCCAAGCAAGCAACATGATGGCTTAGGCAAACACAATGTGAGCTAGCAGCATATTGATGCACAAAGCCTGACCATTTCTCTGTCAAATACGCAAGTAAACAACCCAGGAAGGGGTAGCTTCATATTCAAAGGGGAAATTATGATTAAATTCAAGATTATGGGTAAGCGCTTTAAGCAAGGCAGGATCAGAACCTAGCTTTAACTTACACTTTGTTGTTGGTGAATGGAACTAGGCTTCTTTGGATGCATTTATCTATAATCCTGACTGTGAGTTCCTGGGTTTGTTTGTTAACATGATGACTGGGCACTGTCTATATCTGTAAAAAGCAAGGAAAGAAGCAGCATGGGTACAAACCTTCATTATGTTCTCCTGCATAGGATACATTTATATATGTAATTATTTATAAATGTATATTTCTTGTCCTGGTCCTAAACCATTTTATATTATGGCCTATATCCAATTGTGATCACTTACTAGAATACACCCATTTAATCAAAGGAAAATTGATAAGTCTAAACTCATATTCCTTGATTTGATGGGTCTACTGTAGTGGAAAATTAAAAACTGGATTTAGGCCTAAACAAATTTAAATATCAGTACCTTAAATTGTGCTCCTTAAACAATGGCAAACAGAAGGTGTATTCTTACTGTCTGGCATCTACAAGAACCACAGCTGCTGTGTTTTGCACAAGCTGAAGGATGTGAAACATCTCAATAGATGTCCCCACACAGAGCCTCTTACAGTAGTTTATCAACGCATGATTAACCTTGTCTTCATGGGCCAAAAGGTCTGTTTCCCTCCTCCCTCTATTCTGGTATTGTTTTGTCTAGATGACTTATGGCCCAAACCCTGGTTCTGGTGTGGGCAGTCTGGAAGACATCTGGTATGTCCCGCATCATAAACAGAGCAGGTTAACATGAATTTTTAAAAACTTACTTGTTGCTCTGGATCCGGAATCCCCAGTTTCCATACTACAGTGGCTATCTGTATAGGTATCCTGCTGGGCTTCCCAGTGCATCTGCCACTATCACAGGTCACTTGTTCTGAGATCAGAATTAGGTGCTCAGCATGTGACCATTGCTGAATGCCTTGTTCTGACCTCAGAAACATGTGATCCATGGCAGGGGCAGATGTACTGGGCATCCCATAAGAATGCCTATGCAGACAGCCCCTGTGGCACAGAAACAGAGGCCATGGAAACAGGTGAAGTTCATGGCAACTGCTGGGACAGGATACTGTCAGTGTAGATAAGGCCTAAGACAAGAGACACAGGAGGGTAAGGACAGGAGCAAAGCAGATTGTTCCCATCCTTATCCTTTCCCATTCACATGACTGGGGGAAAGATGATCACACCCCATGAGCTTATCCCATTCTTCTCCTATCCGTGAAGTGTAATGGATCCATCAAGTGGTATTAATGGAAACTCCATTACATTTCACAGATGGGAGAATAACAGGAGAAGCACACAGGGTGTGATAATCTTCGCTCCGATCATGCGAATGGGATGGGAGCAATCCACTTTGCTCCCATCCTTATCCCTCCACGGGAGAATCTCCACAGATGACATTTGTACAAGCTGAAGGGGTGCAGGGGAGTGAAGACTGCACCAGATGACACCCCAGAATAGGAGTGACACCTGACTGAGCCCTCCCCCCAGCCACATGTATTTTACTCATGAGAAGAGTGGTGTGTGGCAGCTAAGGAGAGTGCCCAGTGCACCCCCTCTCTGCCGTGTGCCTTTCTACTCATGACTACAGTGATGCTGTGCCAATTTCTGTCTCTCTCACATTCTAATTTTGCAATTCTGGTTGACATGTAGAACACACACAAAATTTTCATCCATATCTAAAAAGTACTCCTGATCACCGCTTCTTCTCTGCTTAGCACTGGAGTTTCTTTGGTAAGACCTGAGGCCAGGAGAACTCCCTAATAGTGAATGTTGTCCTTTATGGGGAGTGCAATCCCATTTAAAATAAGATAGAAACTTCGACCCAAACTGGTAGCTGGTTTCTTCAGAACCTGTGACTTGTCTGGAGAAACCTTACACTTGTTTGCCTTCACTCAGCCCCAAACTGTCTTTGGACCATGCTTCAGAAGGTTAACATTTTTCCTGACAAGAGTCAATGGAAAAGTGAGGTAGAACAAAGTGTCAATTGTATATTGTTAAGAATTCAGGACAAACCATGGGATTTAGGGGAAAGAGCTGAGACAGCATTGGGGCACTCTATATGCTAATGGCCACAAGATGTAACAGAAGTCCCACAACAACATATGATTTTTCAGAAATGATTAAAGCTACTGTACCACAATGCCTTTTAGCACAACCCAGACAAACAATCCATGGTGATGGTTTCGAAATCCACTGAAAGGTCCAGGGGAACCAATCAACTTGCTCTCACTTTAACCTTTCACCAACATAAGTAATGTGTTATTCCAAGTCCATTGTCCAACCAATATCTAGAGCTGAGCATCCCCCATCCCTATGTTCCATAACCTTGTCCAAGAACAGAAAGTTGGAGATCAAGCAGAAGTTGTCTCCAACAGTGGGATCTATATAAACAATAAGAGCTTACTTCACTTCTTTTTTTCCTCCAAGGGATTTAGGATGGCTTAAATATGGCTTCCAAGAAGGGCTTTTATTCAGACTGCTTATAGCATTAGACCTACTTAACTTGAACACTAGTACAGTATGATGCAGTTCTTTTGCAAATGTCCCAGAAGGGTTGGCACAAGAGAACTTTCCAAAGGTTTGTGCCCATTTGTAAGCTTAAGTTTGCCAAATATTTATTAAACATACATCTCTTTCTCTTTCTTTTCCCTCCTCTTTCTCCTCTTTATATCCTGGCTTTTTCTCAAAAGTAACAGATTTGATGCCACACAAAATTGTTAAAGCAATTAAATACAATAAAAGAGTGGGACCAACATACTGAGAATCAATACACAGTACATTGTCCCTCTTAATATTTTTTTCTTATTATTTTCCTTTGAATATTTTAAGGTAGTTAACTAAAATCAGAGCAGAATGGTTTAACTTGATGCAGAGTACATTTGATTACATCCCATCTTTAACTGGCATAATTCATGTATAATCTAAAGCAGGGGTAGGCAACCTGCGGCCCGCGGGCCGGATGCGGCCCGGCGAGGCTTTGGGACCGGCCCCAGCCCGGTCCTGCAGCCGATTGCCGCCGGGGCCTTTGGGGGGCAATTGTCTATAGAAGCCTCAGAAACATGCATTTATATTAACATTTTTTAAAAAATCAGCAATTTTTTTCGCGTGTCCTCCATTTTTTTTAAAAAAAGTGTCTTCCATTTGAAAATTTTGTCCTACATTTGTCCTGGTTTATTTAGATATTTAATTTTTTAAACAAATTATTTAATTATTTATTTTTTGGCTTCGGCCCCCCAGTTGTCTGAGGGACAGCAACCCGGGCCCAGGCTCAAAAAGATTGCCTACCCCTGATCTAAAGCAATAATTTAGTGCACAATTCGGAGACAAACAGAAAAGAACATGTATGAAACGCCAAGCCCATGCATACCCATTGAACTTTACCTCCACTCTTTGCATGTGACTGGAAGGAATAATAACCTGGACTTCAGTTTCACATTTAACAGGTTCCTGCTTTTGCTGTTGTTGTTGTTGTGTGCATGTGTGTGTAGATGCGAGCTCTGGTTAAAACAGTCTGGTTTTTTTTTAAAAAAACAAAACAACCAAGAGTTCACTGCTGGTTGTTTAGCAATTTGCTTAAGTTAGGGGCTTTTCTGCTCATGTATTAACCATGATTTAGTGTTGCATCTGAATGTTCTCTTTGCTTAGAATCTGGGTCATCTGATTTGGGGCACGGGACTTATGTCTATCAGCTTCATTCACTCATTTGAGAGCCACTCATAGGACATTTTAATTTACCTACAGCAGAGAATTAAGGATTGACAGACAACAGGATTCTCTGTCTGAGCAGAAATTATATTCAGACATCATAGGCAATAGTGTGTTGGGGTTTGTTTTGTGTGTGGAACTTGTTAACCAGATCTTACCATTAAAGTTCAAAGCAACTATGGAAATGATATCAGCTTAGAAGTATTTCAGCATTAATCATTAGCTTATCCAAAACGAACAAGAGGGGAAGGAGACAGGGGAAGAAATATTGTAAAGGTATTTGTATTTATACAGCTAATACATTAAATATGTATAATTACAAAAACCTTCTTGCCTAGCCTTGACATCTTAAGATCATTCACAGTCAAGACATTTTAAAAGGATCAAACTTTCCTCAGTCACATCAGAGTGCATGTCCTGTATGGAGAATTGGCAGGAGTTGACTTCAATCATTCTTGTTAAAGTATAAATACAGTCAGACATCATGCCTGAGTTATTTTAAAAAGTCTGGTTGACAACACGTATGCAATGGCCAACTTGATAAGGAGCAGGTCATTTTATCTGTAACATTCTTTTCATGAAGAGGTCGTTGTTCCTTTGGCTCCCTGAAGTGCAACTATTCTCAATCCTTCCAAAAATGCCTCCATCAAAATATATTAATAGTAGCACTGACCTCACACATTTCCCCCCTTAACTAGTCGTTCAGTAGCACTTTGTGCCCTTTGAAGTAGCATTAGAAAACACAGGTATCCTGCAGCCAATCTGTTCCTTGCCCTGACTTTTGTCTACATAGTAGAACAGAGACATAGCTGTGTTAGTCTGTAATGTCAGTATGCAAAAGGATCTTGTAGAACTTTTGAGAGCGGTAGCATAAGATTTTGTAGACTTGTTCTACTTCCTCAGATGCATGCAGTGAACACTGAGGAAGTAGACCAAATCTACAAAAGCTCATGTTGGTTTCAAAAACCTTTGCATACTGATAATAGTAGAACAGAGTTTCTCCTCTTCTTCTCCACATTGCTGGTTTTAACACAGTATAATGGTTGGTTGCATGCCTAAGGTTTGTTGCATAACCTGCCTTGAATCCCATTGTGGGAGAAAGGTGGGATATAAATCCTTGAAATAAAATAAATAAATAAATAAATAAAATGTTCAAGGTAAGCATACCCCTTATTTACATATTGTACTTGTAATTATATTCTGTTATATTTAAAATGTAATTTTATATATAACCCTCCAATAGATCTAGAATAGATCTAGAATTACATGCTGGGTTTGTAACATCCACATAATAATTATATCAAACATACTTTCCATACCAGAGCTTTGAAAATTGAAAACAAGTTAACAGGAGGCAACGTCTAGCATCTCTGCAAATACAGATACATCTGGTTTTAATGAATACAAATGGAAGTGAGCAATATTACTTATTTTGCTACAGAATCTGAAGTAATAAGAAGTCAATTTCAAAAATGTAGGGAAAGAAATTGGCTACTCCCTTTATTTCCAGTCTCCCTGGCCTATCTGTGCTGCATTAGTACACATAACAACTATTGTGAGGCAGCTCGAATGGATGGTTTTTTAACTAGTCATGTTCCTATTTGTCAGGGCTAGCTGTACCGTTAGGCAGAGTGAGGTGAACACCTCAGGTTGCAAACACTGGGGGCAAAGAGCAGCAACACAATAGCAGTTTCTCCTGAGGTCCCTCTGCCAGTTCTCTTTTAGACCTAAGTCAACCACATACCTTGTTCTTTGCATCCTAACACCCCTACTGCTCTCAGGTTTGGTAGAGGGCTTTGTCCCATCACCAATACTGAAGCATAATTCAACTTGCCTTCTGTAGTTGGAATGGGAGGGCACCATCTTTCCCTTTGTCTCTGGCAGAAAATGTTCTTGAACTGCTTCTCTTCTTTAGCAGTGTTTTCTCCATTTTTTTTAAACCATAGCCATCCTTAAACTTGTAAAGAAAACTGTAACCCCAGAACCTGAAACTATCAGTTCACTTAAACCACATGGGGAACGTGTGTCCCCCAGATGTTGTCAGACTATAGCTCTCATCTCTTCTTCTATCTGTGATTAGGGCTGGTGGAAGTTGCAATTCATCTTCGTCAGGAAAGGTCTCATGGTTTCCCCTTGTCCTAACAGGAAGACATAAAAATTATACAGTACTTGGCATAATAGAATTAGAGTGGAGTTTTATTATTACTACCATAATACAGATGTCTGCTTTCAAAGAGAGGCAACAGTCTGAATGCACCAATGATAGAAAGACATCCTCTCCTCACAGCTGTATTTCTGTCTCTCCCACAATCCTCTACCAACCACATCTCAAGTCCACCTGGATCACATGAGGACATCCGAGAGCAGCAGATACAGTAACAGCTATACTTAGGGGTTAGGAAAGTGCCAAGAAGAGGTGGCTGAACCCTCCAAATATGAATAGAGGATCAACTTGGTGCTGTCATCCATCACACAATGATGTCTGCTTTCTATTATGTGTTGTTTGGGAGTGCGCACTTTTCCCAGAATGATGCATCCACAAACACTACACAAATAGCGGATTCATGTATGTCCCACACAAACAAGAGCGCAGGTCCAGCCCTACCATTAGCAGAATGAGGCAACTGTCTCAGGCAGCAAATGTAGGTGAATAACTGCATCGGTCTTTCTGGTTTCACTCTCTATGTCCTTCTCAATCACCTCTTTTGGAGATTTCTTCCAGTGCCATGTCATCTGTCTTGCAACCCTAAGCTAGTCTGCTCAGTTGAGGATGTATCTCATCCAGATGGTTACTGTACATCAGTGGTTCTCATCATTTGGTCCTCCAGAACCCACTGAAATCCACAGATACCTAGACAACTTCAATAGGAAAGAAAAACCCTTTAAAGTGAACAAAGTTTGTCTACCAGACCTGAAAAACAACAAAATCCAGACCCAGCAAAATGCTAAGGAAAATCAGCCAGGGTCAGTGGCTTCCCAGCAGACTATGGACCACTAATTAAATGGAAACAATTCCTTTTTGCATATCTTCCCACCCTGAGGCTTTGCCATTCAGTAACAGAACATACACAGATTAACTTGTAACCACTTGTCCCAACACAAAAACCTTTTGCATATCCTCCCACCCTGAGACCTTGCCATTCAACAAAAGAACAATAAACAGATTAACATGCAAACCACTCCTCACAAGGGTCACTATATGCTGGCAAAACATCAAGAAAAAACTCTTCTAGAGCATGGCCACATAGCCTGAAAAACTCACAAGAAACTATGGATGCCAGCTGTGAAAGCCCTCAACTTCCCATCTTCAGAAGGCCTTTTGGGAGGAGGGGTATGTCTGTCTTCAGGTTCCAATGTGGCTGCAGTCATGTTGGACTGTGAAGGCCTTTCCAGACAAGATTGCTGCCTCAGCAACTCTCTGGGATGGCAGGCAGAGGAGAGGGAGGGCAAGACAGTTCACCCCCTCTCCCACACTGGGTGATACCAACCTTAGGGATGCTACTGGTGCAGAGTCTAGAGGAGTCATGGGCCACTATTTGCCCACCTCTACTTTACAGTATAGGATTACATACTATAGTCCAGGACTTCCATGGGCAAGAATAGTGTAAAGGTTCTGCAAGCAGAACCACTTCCCTGTCCCTGGTAGTGTCATCACTACCAGGACTGCAGTTCCATGGTTGGTGGACAACAGAGAGGATTGGAGATACATCTGCCTAGGTTCTCATAGCCACCTGTAGACCAAGGATATCTGCAGAGATGCACTGCCATCTAACTGCCTCTGCCTATGGAGACATAGCCACATCCTTCTTTGATCCCTTCTACTCTCCATAGGTGGGGAGCGCTATCAGCACAACCATGCATCTTAGGGTGGCTTTTGTCATTGCGGAGGGAGAGAACAAACACCAGCCTCCACAATGACAATAATAATAATGTTAATAATGAAAATAACTCAAGCATAAGATGGACTTATGCTTAAAAATGTCTCTTCAATTGCATTTGCAATGAAGCCTTAGCAGACTTTAGGAATAATGCCATATGAATCCCAGCATAAATTTGAGGGATTTGTTTTTTGTTTTACACAATTGTGTACTACTAGTAAGGGATTGGAAAAAAGAGTATCCTTTCCACTGAAAAAACTGGGAACTGTTTCCAGTATAACTTTTCAACGTCTTCTCCTTGCATTAACTCTAAGCCTCAAGATGTATGCACAGCCTAGGAGGGACATTTTTTTTTCCTGTCTGCCTTACATAATATATGTATAGTGGTGGAAAAATCTATAATGAAGACAAATCCCTTTAAAAATGTGGACTAACAGCAAGAAGATAATCTTATGTTTATACATAGCATATCATCCAAGGTACAAATGAAACAACAATTTAGTTTAAAAACATTACATCAGCATTGCCAAATACTTTCCAGCTATACATGGAGGGAAATATATCATAGAATATATTTTCTTAGGGCAAAGGTATGGAATGTGTGGTCTTCCAGATGTTGTTGGGCTCCAACTCTCATGAGCACTAGCCAGCTTTGCCAACAGAGCAGGAATGATGAGAGTTGCAGTCTAGTAACAACCTGAGTGCCACACGTTCCTCTTCCCTACCTTAGCACCTCTATTTCATGGTGCAGTATTTTTCTCCAGAAAAAATTTCTCCAGAAAATTTGGAAAAATTGAAAAAAGGAAGAAAATCAATTATGGAAAGTTTTATTTTAGCATGATGAATAATATCTTTAAGAAAAGGTGTTCATATATTCTCCTGATCATTTCTAAAAGCTATGTATGGTATCAGATTATTCTGATTTCTGTGCACTGAGTGAGGAGAAACACTGCATGAATTTCTGTGCACTGAGTGAGGACAAACCTAGATTACAAAATGAACTCTCCAATGCAAGAGCAAGATGCATTTCTTCCTATGGTGGCACTGTTACGGTCACAAGAGAAGAAAAAGGTCTCTTTGGTGTGTCTTCTTCACTGGCCTCAAAGCACTGGAAGAAAGTACAGCACCAAAAAGGATCTGAATGTATACTTAATTTAAAAAACATCAGAATTTAAATTTATCTGATTTCAGAAAATTCCACCATATTTATTTATTTATTTATTTGGAGCATTATTCCATGCTCTTCAGCCACTAAGGCTCTCAGAGCAGCTTACAAATTGTTAATTAGACAGTTCCCTATCCTCAGGCTTTCAACCTAAAAAGACATGGCATAAAAGGAAAAGGAAAAAGGAAAGTGGGGAAGGGGATCACGTCTTCTGCCTTGGGCTAGGCCTGGTGGAGCTGGGCCTGCCTTCTCTCCCTCTGAGGCCATGACCTTTTATAACCTTTTGGTAAATTATAATTAAATTGCTACTGATCTGGTTCTTTACTTCCCCAACTCCCAACCATAGCTTAGTGTTTTCCTGCAAGATAGCCACTAAATTATTTTTCTTTTCTATTCCCCTCAGACAAATTGTAAGGCCAATATCCAGTATATGGAGGCATTTTCACACTACAAGTTCTTCTCAGAAGAAAACTGCGATTTGTAAATTTTGTCAGATGAAATATGCATTTCCAGATGCTACCAGGATGACAAAACACATTCTTGTATATAACAAGTGTCCTGTAGATATTAAAAAATCATTTGGATCTAAGTGAATAGGACCATAAAGATGAAAGTTCACATAGCTTTTCTCAACATTCTCGTTCAAGAAGTCCTTGAAATGGTAAAATGAGTAGCCAGCTTGTTGGGGGCAATTGACTAATATATTGTAAACTACTTAGAGAGTGCTTAGTTTACTATAAAGTGATATAGAAATGCAAAGTGTTAAAGTGCAATACTGGACACCTCATTTACAGTTGCAGATGGAGTGACTTGGCAGCAATGGTGGTGGCGCTGAGCAGCACAGCAAGGCGCATGTATAGACAACTGCCTAGTGTTACTTCAGGATGCAGAGGTAATGGGAAGAATTCAGGGAAGCTCCTGGGTCCAAATATTCTGGCCAGTGTAGACCTGCCCCAAGTCACACTGGTTTCTTTAGATTCAACAATGGGCCTCAGTTTATCACTACTTTCTAGAATACCTAGCTTAACTTTTGCTTGGCTGGTTGGGTCTTCTGTTTCCTACAGATTTGGAAAAGTTACTTTTTAGACACTCTCCCCCACAGTCCATCAGCCAGCATGGTCACTGATCATACTTGGAGTTGCAAAGCAAAAGTAATACTACCAGACTCTAATACTCTGCCTGATTTAAGTACATCATTATGTCTAGTAGATCATCAGCTGAAACCTACAAATAACAAAACGTCTGCAGTGAGAGAGCCAAGCTAGATGATGAGGCAGAAATAAGCATGTGAGCACTGCTCTTGAATCACACAAAACAGTAACAGACATAAATAACCATAGTGTTTTAAAACAGTTTTTGATTGGTACAGTAATTATTTTTAATTGGAAAACTCACACGCAGCACAGGGAGTGGTGGTTATGACTCTGCAAAACTCACTCCAAATCATGGTTTGAAGGCAAAATGCTGCTGCCAACCATTGTTTCCAAATTCAGATGTCATGAGAAAATGTGGTTAACTTAAACTGGGAGTGGACGAAGCCACCAGTGTGGTGAGAAGTGATGGGAGGAAGGAGTGAAGGAGATTGTAGGAATTTTCCAGAATGGCAAATATAGTTTGGTGTTATACCTAAATGGAACTAGATGGGTTCAATTTTTTTTTACCTTTCAATCTCTTCTTACCTTCTTACATACTTTCTTACAATACTCTCCAATTGTCCCAATTGGGCAGGATTGGTCCTGATTAAACCTCTGTCATCTCATTTTTTCAGCTACTTTTAAAATGTCCCATTTCTTTCTCCTCCTCTTTTCTCCTTTTGTTCTCAGATTACTTTAGCTGCTGAGTACAAAGTGCAGAAATATATATATTTTTTACTCAATTAAATCAGTGGAGGGAAGAGGAGACAAGAGGAAGAGGAAACATTTTGTCCTTCCCAGTAGGCAAACTGCTGCAGCCTCGCTTTTGTTCTTCTTCACTAACAACCTTTGCCATCTTAGACACATTCTGTTGCTTAGCCACAAGTGTCCCAGTTTTTATCTGTAAAATGTTGGTGGGCATGCTTTTACCCTTAATTCAAGGACAAGAATCTATTTCAAGTTTGTGATGTTAATTAAAAGCAGATTTTAAAAAAATTAAAGATACCTAAATCTCAGAACTTTTAGTGTAACAGTGGGAAAATGTGGTCTTTTCAGATACTGACTTACAGTCACCAACATTCCTCTTCTTTGGGCTCATGGGAGATGCTGTCTAACAATATCTGGAGGGCAGTACTTTGCCTACCACTGTTGTAGAACAAAAAAAGGAAACTCTGAAGAAGGCAATAACATCACTGAATGTGTGTTTGTGCATTTTCATTTAATTGCAAAAGCATTCAAGGCAAATATAATACCTGCTGTCAATGCTAATGGCTCAATTTTGTATGTATCTTGTTGATTTATGTCCCATGTTTTGTTTTCTTAAAACAAGATTTAATAAAATATAATGTACAAATCCACCAAAAAATGACAACAACTGTAAGTGGTCAGCTTATAACAACAAGTAAGAACAGAACATTAATATCTAAAAATAACTCTTCAGTTTGTGCTGGCATAGTCTATGCTAACTTGTAATATGAGAAATAAATGGATAGCATTATATATATTTGTACATGAAAAATATTGAAACACAGTCAGCCAACAGTGTTTGTTGAGGACAAAATGTAGTGCAGGAACAAGATCCATGTGATTTGTCACCCTTCCCCCACATATTTTCACTCATCTTAAGAGAGATTTTCAACAAATCTATCACAAATGCAGAGCTGGTGGCATAATCATAAACTGTGGGCCAAATTCTAGGAAAAATATTGAGCTATTAAGCCACCGCCTCCAAAATACTCCCACGTTCCTGCTGCTTTGTGCCATCTCATAGCTATTCTATCAACAAGTCCAAAAACATCTAAGTCAAGCGGCACACACACTGTAATTTCAAGTTATGCATATGCCACTAATGCACATCTGATACATTCAAGTTTGACATATGTGGCATGCCAGATGCAAAGGCGTGCAGTGTTCCTAGGTGAGGTTGGCCATGAAGCCTGATTTAATAGTAGAAGAAATGATTTCAGACACAGCAAGTCGACGTAGACAAGCAGGTATTTTGAAACATTAAGAGTTTAATCTTTTAAGATTTTTTTAAAGAAAGGAAGAAGTAATACCTTAAAAAACAAAACACATAACTATAGGGCCACATGAGATACATGGTGACAAAGGCAGATCAAATAGTGCCTCTTCTGTAAGTTAAGGGACTTAGGAGCTTTTGTTCAAACTGTCCAAGTTATTTTGGCACTGGGCCAGAAAAGCATGTAAATAAAATAAAATAAATTACAATTATCATGTATGGATGCGAGAGCTGGATAGTGGAGGAAGCCGACAGAAAGAAAACTTCTCTGCAGATTCCAGCCACAGATGCTGGTGAAACATCAGGAGTAAACTCTTCTAGAACATAGCTACATAGCCCAAAAAACCCACAAAAAACTATAGAAAGAAAATTGACTCATTCAAAATGTGGTGCTGGAGAAGAGTTCTTAGGATACCATGGAGAGCCAAGAAGACAAACAAATGGGTTCTTGAACAGATCAGACCAGAGCTCTTCTTGGAAGCTAAGGTGATCAAGTTGAGATTATCGTACTTTGGCCACATAATGAGAAGGCATGGATGACTAGAAAAAACAATAATGCTAGGAAAGGTAGAGAGCAGAAAAAAGAGAGGAACACCACAAACCAGATGGACAGACTCGATCAGGGGAGTTAAGGGCAAAGGCTTGCAGGATCTGGGCTAAGGCAGTGGAAGATAGGGATTCTTGGAGATGTCTCATCTACAGGGTCATAATGAGTTGGAATCAACTCAAGGGCAGCTAACAACAACAACAACAACAAACATCTAAATATCAGATGCCAGCAACACATATGATATCCACCTGCCTTACTTGTCGGCTTTGTAGTGGAACCTAGTTGGCCACTGTTGGGGAATGAAAGTTGGAGGAGAGATGGCTTTTTCACAAAAGGCTTGAAAAGTGGAATTAGAGCAGGATAGCAGCATCTGTAGAGGTACCTTATCATAAGATGCTGTGTCTGTCCAGTAGCTGGTCAATGGTCCATCCACTGCTGGAATGCTTTTTCTCAATGACAGGCAAAACCCATCAATGCACTCCAGGCACAATACTTTTCCACTATTGTGTGAGGGTGATAAGTTCCTCCTGAAGCAGTTCTGATATGCACACAGTCATGTGTGAGTGGATATGATTCTGCTCCTGTCTCTATGTCCTCTCTTGCTGTTCCCAGGAAGGCTATTTTTCTTTTCTTTTTAAAAATTATTTTGTTTATTTATTATTTTATTTAATAATTGTCAACAATTAAGCTGAAAATTTAAAATTAATAGCAATAAATATTGACAGAAAGACATGCTCAGGAAGGGGTTAGGGCAGGAAAGCAGGGCTATGGAGGCTGGCATGAGGAAGACAGAGGCTGGGACAAAAACAGCACCATGGTGATTTGGAAGAGCAGTGCAATAATGAATGTTCCCCATCCTGGTATGTTTGCTTTTCCTGGACTAACATGATTGTGGGATCTTACAAGCCTGGTGAGATAAAGTTTTTGTTTAACTCAATAAGAGTTTTTTTTAGGTCGTAAGATATTCCATCTTCTTCCGTGACAATCTTTGCAAACAGATCCCCAAAATGTCCAGAATACAGGAGAAGTAAAGCTGTCATTTGGAATTCTGCACTTTTTTGATAACTAGATGCACAAACATCTGTATTTGTGCATAAGCTATCCTTTTTGCTGTGACGAACTGTGGCTGAAGCATCATTCTGATTCTCTTCTTAATTACAGGACAGAATTTTTAAAAGATAGATATCAGTTTCTGTAGTAAATGTAAGAACATATGGAGGAAATTGGAATATTCACATCACAAAAGGGAATAAAAGAACATGAGTCATAATCTACAGAGCTCATTTTCAAAATGTTTGATAATAACGACATTTTTATCTTTTCAAAAGTGTATGGGAGGTATACATTCCCTGTACTGATCATAAAGTTTACCCCTGTTGATCACTACCAAAGAAAGAGGACATCAGTTATATAACTAAATATGATTGGTACATCTGAGACAATGCGTGGGCAGCCTGAGAAGATTCAATGAAGTATATTATGTTTGCAAGTAATCTTCTTCAGCATATAATATAATGGAAAGATTTGGCCTAGCCTGAGGGTCTGTGATGCTTATAAACATTGATTTACAGTGCGTCCTCGCCTTACGCGGGGGATCCGTTCCGGATCCCTCCGCATAAGGAGAATTCCGCCTATGCTTGAGCCCCATTGAAAACAATGGGGCTCGTGTGTGGCGGTGCGGGCGCGCGCGGGGCGCAGGCGCCCATTCAATTGAATGGGACGCGCCTCCCCTTCTGCCACACGCACGCTCCCAGTCTTCCAGAAGCAAGGGTCCTTTGTGTACCTTGAAATATTAATAAGAAAAAGTATCACTGCCTCATCCAACCATGTGGAGAACTTTGGAATATTTGGATTTTGGATTTCTGGATAAGGAATACTCAACCTGTAGTTTCAAATTCATTTCACAGTCAAATTCATTTCACACCAGTACAATTCAGTTCTCTTTCTGGGTTTGGGGCTTTTGAAACTATGAAGGTTTTCAAAAGCTGCTATCCAAGCTTAGGAAACATTGCTTGCTTCAGCTTGAAAAGATGGATGGATAGTAATAAAAAGACAAGCTACTGAAATAAACACAGAGCAATGCCGAAGCATTTACAGACCAATTATATACTGAAAAGAAAAGTCGATGGAATTTATAAGAGGTGCTCCAGGGTGGATGGCAAATCACCTCCACGTTCGGAACTGTTCAAAGCATGACTAATCTGTTCATTCTTGGATTAAACCAATTATTAGTCCCAACTAGAGTAAACCTATTGACTCAATAAGAACTCAGTAAGTGAAACATAGGTAACTTCCATTAATTCTATGGGTCTACTGCAGTTGTGAACTAGCAATTGGATTAAGGTCATAGGCTTTGTTTTCCACTTTTATATGGTGAGTGTCAGTCAAGCAGTAAATAACCAGTTTTGTTTTTAAGCCACCATTTCCTTCTACTCCAGAGGCTAGGATTCAAAGTACAAGAAAACAGAGTGCACTTAAATATTAAAAAGACCTTCCTGATGGTAAGAGCTGTACAGTGATTGAACAGTCTGCCTTGGAGGGTGATGGACTCTCCTTAGGAGGTTTTTAAACAGAAGTTGAATGGCCATCTTTTGGGGGTGCTATAGTTGTGTACTACTACATGGCAGAGGTTCCTTCCAGTTCTATGCATTTACACACACATACATACTGCATTGGCATACAAAAGTTCTGTTATTTTTTTGTCAGAAGGTTCACATCTGGTCACCAGGTCTGTCTGGAAACAGCTCATGCACTTCTACCAATTCTAAGGTATGGTTCTCAATTGGATGTAAGGGTGCAACTGTGTCATTGGCATCAGAATCCTAGTTCTGGATCTTGCAAGCTGCATCCACAATACAGATAGAGAAAAGCAGGGACTTTTCTTGATATTCTACTATTTTTAAGCAAACATATAGTATATTTAAGTTTATGTCGTTTATTAGGAACTATGAGCCAACTTTGTGTAGTGTTTGAGTGTTGGACTACAACTCTGGACACTGTGCCCACCCACCTGCAAATAATTTGAACAGTTCTGGGATGCTTTGAAATGTTGTTTTGCCTCCTTCAAAACAGCCAAAATCATCTGGAAAACCTCAGTTGCCCATCCTTGTTGGTGAAGAATTAGTTTTCAAAAGCTGTGTTTGGGGTTGGAACAGCAATTAGGGAAGAAACAGGAAAACTGATCATGGATATAATAAAATTATGTATAAATAAATATTAATCTGTGCTGCTTCACTGAGAGTCATTCTCTGTGGATAACACTCATCCATAGCAACTGTTCATGTTTCTTATCCTTCCCAAGGCTACATATTAACAGGATGTTGTAATATGCAAGGCGATGTGGGAACACTGAGGACATGGGAAATAGCTTTCTAAATATTGAAGACTAACTTTTGTTACTGAGTCACTTATGAGTCCTCACTTTACAAAGCTTCAGTTGCTCACAGGAATTTGAAGAATGGTAATATACTTGCTCACTGGTACTGTACATCTTCTCACTGGAAAACTCAGACCATTTCTTAATGAAGATCTATATAAGATGCATTCATTTAATGTGACTACCTGATAAATTTAGTAGCTTAGAGAATGAGCCATTCTAGTTATTTTATTCCTGCCATGGAGATCACATATGGCCATAATAACATTGGGGTGGCTTGGAACAATGGAAACTGGTGTCCAACACAAAGGACATACTGGTTTGGAGTAAGCAAGCAAAATTAGAGAACTAAAAATAAATGGGCAGAAATAGCAATTTATTTTATTTTTTTTGAGCTCTGTTACAGGTTCCATGTGATTGCTTGATTGCTGGAGGCATGATTTGGGCACTGGCTGGTGAGGGTCAGACTAATGAGATAACAGCCTGGGAACATGAAAGTAAGAAATCAGCATTAGAGATGCTCCCAGTGCAGTCCTCGCATTGCATGTCTACTTAATTGTAAGTCACACTGAATTCAGTGGCACTAACTACCAGGGATGCATGTCTAGTATAGGATCCCAGTCTCAAAGAAGGTGAAGTGTTCCCTTTTAAGCCATGAGAAAAGCATATTTTAAAGCAGTGGTGTGTGTGCGTGTGCATGCACACATATCAGACAGAAAATTCAAGTGTCTGAATGCCATTATGAATTGGATTGCACCAACCCAGGAAGCCTTAGCAAGTACACGATCCTCTTGCTAATTGCATTTATCAGCTCTTCTTGTGTCTTATTTAATAGAGATCTCTTTGTAATTGGTGGTGCACCATTAACCTCATATACTATTTCTCTTTCTCAGCACTGGATGAAGAGTACCAATCAATGATCTAATTTTACTTTTTCCGTTAGGTTCTCCCATTAACATTCTCCCCTGAATAAGGCTGAAATACCCACTTTTATCACAGCTAGGGAGGTAAAACATAGTCACATCTATTCTTATAGATAAGGTGTTTCAAACAAATCCTGGGAGAGGCTTTTTTTGAAATGCAGAAGTGGGTTTTGGTCACTTCTGGTTTCTTTTAAGGAGGAAAAAAACCCCTTCCATCCTCCCCCATTCTAAAATAATTAGTGGGGAACAGACTTGCAAAATTTCTCTTTGGTTTAAGGAAGGCCAGGATGGCTTCCTCCTTGCTGTTCCACTGTTGGCAAGGCAAAACATTTCTGTTCTGACAGGCTTTTAGGAATTGACTGCTAGGGCTTATAATAGCATGCTGTTTTTCTGTTGTTGTTGTTTTTAATGGATTTAAGCAGTTTTAATCCTATGGGCAGTTAATTGTATTTTAATAACAACTTTTTGTATGCTTTTATTTATGACTTCATAAGTACCTTTAACTGTATTTGTTTGAACTTTTGTAAGCTGCCTTGAGTCCTGGGGTTGCAGAGAAGGTGGTGATGATGGTATTTGTATGGGCCAAAAAACACATCCTTCCCGTGTCCTCACTCTGATCCGCCCTGATAACACAGGGCCCAAACCCTGATTCTGGTGCAAACTGTCAGGATGTTGTACAGCCAGTTTAGTATCTAACCTGTATTATACCATCCTTACAACAGTTTTTTAAAATTCACCTTTTGCTTCAGATCTTCCCAGAAGACCCAGAGCCCACTGGAGTGATGCCGAGTGGCCATTTACAGTGTATTCTGCTGTGTTGCCTGGTGGCAATGGTGACATAACCCCTTTCTTCTGAGGTCAGAACGAAGCACCCCAGCCATGTGATTGACACTGGGCACCTCATTTTTGGTCTAAGAGAGAGCAACCCACAGCAGGTGGCATAGCATAACAAATGCAAACAGCCGCCACACATCGCTCCAGAGTGCCCAGCTAATGGAGGGACACTGAGAATGTTTTGGAACCACAATACTCTGGGCTGTTCCTGTAGTATTCTGGCCCATAGAGACATGACTCTATGCATAATGGGATCTTTCAGTGCAAAACATTGGGAATATCAGAGGGCAGCCCTCCAAGGTCTTCAGGAGGATTGTGTGCTCCCCTAGACCTCTGGTAGTTGCCCATCCCTATTCTAAAATACTGGGAGCTGATTCCTGTGCAATTAATTGATGCGTGATACACAAGAATCCTCATCTCAAGCTTTTCACAGCCAGACTCAATCCTAGATATTTTGCTATCAGAAAGGAAGGACAATATATATGCCAATTAAGGGTTACAGCATAGCTAAAACACAATCATTACATAAAATACACATATTAAGCTGTATCTCTACACAATATATATATATTACAATATGTAGGAAATAATGTTTAAAATTCATGATTAAAAATTGCACTGATAGTCAAATTTTCTTTCAACTGCTGACAAGATGTCCTCATTTACTGCATCTGAAGGTAGCTACTAGGCATGTTTGTTTGATCCAAAACAGTTTGTCTGACTCCAACAGATTTGGCTTCTAACACTTGCCAAGCCCTGCTGCCTAAAATGGATGTTTCAGGCTACATCTATGCTTCAGAATTAATGCAGTTTAATACTTTTTTAATTGCCATGGCTCAATACTATGGTATTCAGAAATTTGTAGTTTTTGTATATGTTTTGCCTTCGCTGTCAGAGAGCTCTGGTGCCACAGCAAACTACAAATCCTAGGATTCCATAGGATGGAACCATGACACTTAAAGTAGTGTCAAACTGTATTAATTCTGAAGTCTGGCAACAGCCTCACTCTGGCAGCAGCTTCACTCTCTCTCAACAGCTGAAAGTTAGCCACGATCATCTCCTGATCCATCCAAGTTAGTGGTCTCCATTTCTGTGGGATTCCAGTTCCCATCATCTCCAGCCAGAATAACAACCATGTTCTGTTAATATCTTCAGTTCAGGCTGCCATTTAAGGTGCAGCCACCAACAAAAAGAGCTGTCAGGCTATAGGACAAAGTGCTGACCACTGTGTGAAAGCAAACAAGGTTTGTAAATCCATCAGATAATCTCATTATCACTTTAAAGACTAAGAAATTTATCATGGCATAAGCTTTAATGGGACATTAGACATAAAACAAAAAGATCTTTTTCCTGGCCCATTGGCAACTGCAGTCAGCCTTTCATATCCACAGATTCTGCATCCATGGATTTAACCACCCACAGCTTGAAAATATTTTTAAAATCTCTAAATTCCAAACAGCAAATCATGTTTTGCAAATTTATAGCACTGCAGAGAATGAGACATTGTAAATTGTTAAAGCAATGCTAGAAATGTGGGGACAGGACAAAACTTTCATTTGGAGAATCAAATTCTTATTTTGGGGAACAATGTAGCTTCACCCCTGGAACAATTGTGCAATAAAGATGAAGCTACAGGAATTTGTTTAGCAGAGTGAGAGCATCACATGAAGGCATTATTAAATACTGGCTTCTATAACATAGTTACTTTATCCCCAAGAGAACTGTTCCCAAGACATTTAGAAGGTTATAAAGATAGAATCTCTTCAAGAAGTGTGCTGAATATAATGGAAGTCAAATACCAAACCATGCAATTCAGCATTCGTTTTGCTTTCACTAGTACATACTTGCATAGGCTTCAACAACAGATAAGCTTGGAAACATTACTTTTGGGACAACAGCCCCCAGAACTCACATCAAACATGGTCATAGGCCATCCTGTCTGAGGGATTCTGGGAGATGTAGTACAAAAAATAACATTCACTAGTTGTACTTGTATGTCTTCCAACAAAATCAAAGGAACATCAATGTGCTTTGGTGGGACTGTGTCCTGAAGTCTTTCTGCCACCACTAAATGAAATACTTTTTTTTTAGTCCCCCATTAGGCTTTTGTCATGATTCTTGTAATGGGAACAGACGTGTGTTCTAACTTGGAAGTAATACATAATAGATCCACAAAAAGAAATTGCATTGTTTGATTGCATTGTGCTCAACACTGACAGCCGCAAGGCAGAGGCCAATGTAAGTGTTCAATAGCTTATTTTTAACCGAAAGTGAGAGAAGCTGAAATTAGAAACCTCTAAACCTCTTAGCCTGTCTCTCTGTACCTACTGAAATTTCCCTAGAACTCCTACAACACTGAAGTGAGCAGTGATAACTGAGCAGCTTGGCTGATGTGGCTTAACTGCATCTCCTAGTATTCTGCACTTGGCTATTCTAGCTAAGGATGCTGGGAGCTGCAGTCCAGCAACATCTGATGTACTGCACAGCTATCACCTCTATTTTCCACAGTATTCCCTTATATAGATTTACACAGAAGTAAAGTCCATTGTGTCCAATAGGATTTACTCCCTAGTAATTATGTTCAAGGTTGCAGCCAAGGGTGAAAACCACCAGATGTCAGATTCAGCAGTTCATGGGCAAGCCGAATAAGAACAAATGAAGAGCCATGCTATACCAGACTAAAGCCCTACCTAATCCAGGATTCTGTTCAATTTTCAGAGACATTTTGCAGTTCAGAATTTATTATGTGCAAAATTCAAACATAAGAGGGTTTTTTATTTGTGTTTTACACAGAAAACAGCACTTTCTGCACTGCGTTCCTGATAAAAAAATTGTTTTGCACAATATTTTTAAATAATAATCATCATATAAAATTTTTATGCAGAACAAGTCGTGAACTGTGAAGATTTGCATCAGCTCAGGATTATCCTCACCTGGGTTTCTGACATTTGAGAAACATGTTTTTGACTATTTTCCCCCAAATAACTACAAATATTCTTTCCATTTTTACCCTCTATATTCCCAAGTGGAGCCAACCAGAAGGAGATATGTCCTAGGCTTTGACTACATGGGTGATTTACACTGAGTTTTCCCCAGGCTTGCTGCATCTTGCTTACACAACACAGGTCCAAAACCCCAACTTGGGTCCAGACTGTCTTCCTAATGCTTGCACCTAATTCAGAGCTTCTTCCTCTTAACCCATATTTGCTGCAGGGTTTAGGAGAGGATTCAGTTACAACAATGGCTGCTTTTTTCACTTGTGGTCCCTGTTTGTTGCCCAGTGCCACTGCTGCAACAAGGTTAGAACAAGATGCCCAGCATTAATTGTGTGGCTGGGCACCTCATTCTGACCTCATCAGTGATGCCAGGCAAGAAACGCAGGCACTGTAATTGGGGGAAATCTGCAAATGAGGGGGAAATTTGAGGGCAGCCCAGAGTATTCTGGCAAGTGTAGGTGAAAACCTACTCATATTTCCCAGCAAGAGGTATTGAGAGCTACATCTTTGCAGGTACAGGAGACTATAAGCCTTGATTGCTTTATGTACCATAAACTTTCCTCAGTTATAAAGGGAACCTATATATTCAGGTCAAAACTAGATG
The DNA here is from genome assembly GCF_019175285.1 of Sceloporus undulatus. NCBI lineage: Eukaryota > Metazoa > Chordata > Lepidosauria > Squamata > Phrynosomatidae > Sceloporus > Sceloporus undulatus. Next base: position 128,418,034 of record NC_056526.1, on the reverse strand, counting down.
GGATACTATATATCATCTTATATTTAATGTACAAGAAGATATAGACATAAACATTTAATTGACTAATGCATTGCTGGTTTCCTTTCCATTCTTCTTGGTCATCAGGTTCAGACCGTGGCTGGCTCAACTCTTGGCCCCTGTATGCCTAAGGTAGATAGAAACCCACACTGGTTACACTACTGCAAGGCAATGCAGATAATCTACCTTAAGCTTTAATGTCAGTCCAGACAGATGACCTTATTCAATAACAAACTCCTGCACAATTTCCATTCTATTCCATTTATTCAGAGATAAGCTGAGTGACAACTTCTAGTGTGACAGTTAATTTTAACCTCCCTATCAATACACGGCTGCCTTTTTAAGTTACAAAAAGTATTCCATTGTTATCATCAAGCAGGGCAGCTTGATATCATTTGTACTAGTACAGCTATAAAAAGTGGAGACATAGTTGGAAACTGACACAAGTTTAAAAACCAGGAATGCTGTTTATCACTGTACAAGCAGGCAGATTAGAAGCAGAAGCTCTTCAAATATTAAGAATAGTTGAAGGCATTACATCCATGAAGGAGGAGGAGGAGGTCACTTTGTGAGAGAGGAATGACAGGCTGAAAGAAATATTCCTAGCTTAGTAGGCTTTATTATGCAGCACAGACTGTTGCAGTTTTCATAACTCTCCATGGTGTCAAGACTCCTCAGGACAGTTTTTGTTCCATTTGCTCATCTTCTGTTGCCTAGGTTGGGAATCAGTGAGTAAATGGAGGAGGAAAGAGTCAGGAAGGCAGTGGCATCCCTAGGGATGAAGTCACCCAGTGTTTTAATTCATGGTGTCACCCCCCTGACCTCCCCCCATACCACATGATATAGGCTCCTTAGTAATGTTTTTGTACTAATGTTGTTCATAAATCATAATTCCTGCAATAGTTGCGACATAAACAACCAGTAAAATTAAAACCACACCTTTAAATTATAATATCATACACACAGCCAAAACGTAATTTACATGTGTACAGAATAACTGCATGTGGCTAAAATGAAAATTTGGTAAGATGGGATGTTTTAAAATAATATTTTAAAAGGATACAATTTTTTTAAAAAAATTAAAAATTAATTTTAAAAAATCCTGGGGCCTCTCTTTTCTCCTCTCACTGAGCCTCACCCTACTCATACCATCTCTTCAGCATTTTAAAGGGACAAACCCACATCCTGTTTATGCCAAAAGGCTGATGTTTGGGGAGCAGTGGTGTGACCCCTCTTTAGAGTGTCACCTAGTGTGGCCTACACTCTCCAAGTGATGCCCCTGCTGGAAGGCAGGAGTGCAAACATGCTGACTCCAAACTCCTTTATCCTATATCAACAGCCAGGGCCATGCTTAAATGTTGGTGTCATCTCTCAGCTTAGTAGGCTTTATTATCAGCACGTAGCGTCCTTGAACAATTGCCAGGGCACCAGCACTTCTCTTATGCATTCCCTGGACCTCATAAATTTAGTGATTTGGAGTCACCTCTTTATATTGTCATAATGTCCTGGGATGAGGTTCTGTCAGACTCATTGTGGGAAATCTAAAATAGCAGCTCGCCTTCATTGAGTGCTCTGCATTGCCTCTGCTAGATGAGCCAGTTGGGACCCATGCAGTGATACTTTATCAAGGGATTATTTAAACATAGAGCTAACACCTTCTTTTCTCTTGCTCCTAAGAGCTCAGAAGTGTGGCCTAAATCCAGAGTTAGTTAGGACTAATTACATTTAGCCTGTTGTTTGTAGGCAATTGGATTGTCTTAAATTATGGGACTCATTTTATGAGCCACTTTAGCTGGATGATCCAGGGGAGAAAAGAGAAGCAACTGGCTTGTCTCCTTCCTTTCCTTGAAATGATCCTCCTCAAAGTAGGCAAGTCACCTTTTCCCACATCATTTGCTCACAGCTTGGAAACGTCATTAAAACAAACAAAGAACCCCTCAGTTCTGGCTAATGGATTCTGTAAACTTTAGCCAAAAATGTAACTCTTCAAAATCCTGCATTTGTTAGTTGTTCCATGAAAATGTGAGCCTGTACAAAATACTGCAAGACTCTGGTAAACCATTAATCTATTGATCACTTTTGAAAGTTTTCCCTGAAAGTTAGGATACAGTTATTTTAAATTAATGAAAAAGTATTAGTTTTGCTAATTGTCACACTTTAATAGTGAACATTTATTTGCCATTATATAAGACATTTATCGCTATTGCTAATAACGCCAGATCCATTACATAAATCACCTGTCTCTAAGAACATGAAGCAGCCCATTCCAGCAGTGAATTTATTGCCAATAGTTTATAAGGGTAGACCAAACCATTAAAAATTAAAATGCAAGCAGAACCACTGCAAAATGAGCTTGCACTGAAAGGGGGGGGGGATTTGCAGAAGAAACTGTTCAGACATTTATTGTCCATGTGACATGTGGGCATTCCAAAGCATTCCACAAATAAAACTAGACCTGTGTATTTTGTTCTAAGATGGCACGAATTTAACACAATACAGTCATAATATTTAGTCAGGCATTCCCAAGCAATTTGCCAACTTCTCCTGTAGAGTTTGAGCCTCACAGAAAGGCTACATTCTAACAAGGAGATAAACAGTTGGCCCTCCTTATCCACAGATTTTTTAATCCACGGATTCAAGCATCCATGGCTTGATAATATTAAAAACAACAACTATGAATTCCAAATAGCAAACCTGATTTTCCATTTTATACAAGGGACACTATTTTACTATGCCATTGTATTTAATGGGACTCGAGCATCCACAGATTTTGTTATCCATAGGGGATCCTGAAACCAAACCTCAGCAAATAACAAGGGCCCACTGTAGTTTCTTTTCTAGCATGGGAAATTCTTAGACTCCCTTTCCTTATATCTTGCTTTCCTAATATCCAATTGTCACATTCATATGTCTTCAGTAAGGTTTGTGGTGCTGCAGATGTAATAACATCCTGAAGAGGACTTTTAACACATGCATGCATAGAATCCCAGAAGACTCATGCCAAGTTTATTCATTTACCCCTCTCATTTTATTGATATGCCACCTTTCTCCCAGCATGAGGCAGTATACAAAAGCTCAAAATGAGATAAGTTAAAACACAATTCAACAATCATCACATTAAAACACCATTAAATTTTAAAAGAATAAAATCATCTTTATGTAAAAGAAATAACAATAAAGTTAGAAATACAGTGTATACATCATATAAAAGCTTCCTTGCCATCAATAAGCTTTGAGAAATCCTGGAGAACAGAAGTCCCAGCAGACTGGAGGAGGGCAAATGTTGTCCCCATCTTCAAAAAGGGGAAAAAAGAGGATCCCAATAATTATTGTCCAGTTAGTCTGACATCTATATCAGGAAAGATTCTAGAGCAGATCATTAAACAGAGAGTCTGTGAACATCTAGAAGGCAATTCCATAATCACAAAAAGTCAACATGGGTTTCAGAGAAACAAGTCATGCCAGACAAATCTAATCTCTTTTTTTTATAAAAGTACCAGTTTGGTAGATGAGGGGAATGCTGTGGATATAATATATCTTGATTTCAGTAAGGCCTTTGACAGGGTTCCCCATAGCATTCTTGCAAGCAAGGTAGTAAAATGTGAGCTAGACAAAGTATCTGTTACATGGATTTGTAATTGGTTGACTAGCCAAACCCAGAGGGTGCTCAACAATGGCTCCATTTCATCCTGAAGAGAAGTACCAGTTGGGTCCCATACGGCTCTGTCCTGGGGCCAGTGTTATTCAACATCTTTATCAATGACCTGGATGACAGAATTGGAAGCATACTTATCAAATTATGCAGATGACACCAAATTAGCAGGAGTAGCTAATACCCCAGAGGACAGGATCAACATTCAAAATGACCTTAATAGATTAGAAAGCTGGGCCAAAGCTAACAAAATGAATTTCAACACAGAGAAATGTAGGGTACTGCACTTAGGGTGGAAAAATGAAATGCACAGATATAGGATGGGGGACACCTGGCTAAATGAAACTACATGTGAAAGGGATCTAGGAGTCCAAGTAGACGACAAGTTGAACATAAGTCAACAGTGTGACATGGCAGCTAACAAAACCAATGCAATTTTAGGCTGCATCAATAAAAAGTATAGTGTCTAGATCAAGGGAAATAATAGTGCCACTGTATTCTGTTCTGGTCAGGCCCCACCTGGAATACTGTGTCCAGTTCTGGGCACCACAATTCAAAAAGGACATTGAGAAACTGGAGCATGTCCCAAGGAGAGTGACTAAAATGGTGAAGGGTCTGGAAGCCATGCCCTATGAGGAACCACTTAGGGAGTTAATCAGCTCATCATACAAGAATGACTTTGTTATCAACTAACTGTTGTTTGTTAATGATCATCATGTAGGTAATGATTGCCCAAAGGTCCACCAAAATGAGAATTGCTGTGGATTTTCACACATTCAAATTGTTACTCAATATTCTTTAGTTTCCTGTACAAATTTGCTTCTATTTGCCCTCCCTCTGCTGAAAATGTGCAGCCATGTGAATCCATTTGAAAGCATAGGAAGCTGATGGACAGCTACACGTTTAATAATGCACATTCTCATGGATACTTGCCGATCCTCCAAGTAAAAACAACAAATCCTTTTCCAGCAGAAATTAAGGCATTCCCCCCTCCCAAAGCCCAAATTCATCCAAAGCACATGTGGCCAGATCGTAGTCTATTTGATAGGAATTAGGATTATTTTAATCTTGTAACTATGCAATGCTTCTGAGGTCCCCCCTTCTTGCTCCTGTTAAGCAGAATGGGACCTCCAGAAAGCACCTATCTTATCTAATGAACTCACCACTCCCCTCCCATGGATCTGAATGCTCCCTTTATAGCAACACAACGGGACATTGTTGGGATCCCACAGGCATTTCCCATCTCTAATGCTGCAGAATTTCCTTCCCACCTCCAGCTCTGGGGAATGGATAGACTGAGCAAAGGCACATGAAGAAGAATTAAACAAAGTCAAAGGTGGACCAAAATGATGGCTTATTGATTACATAAAGGTGTTAAGAGGGATGCAGCATCTCAAACTAATCAAGGATATAAATGCAACATTCTGAAAGAAAGTATGCATATACATAAATACAAAGATATAAACATATGCATATGTTTATTCAGATTAAGCAGTGAATAAATATGCAAAGGGTTGGATACAGTCAATGAGTCAAGCAGACCCATGGATTATCCAGACCGTTTGATTGGTTATGGCACAACCAGCTCCCAAAATTTGCTTAAAGCAGTTTCAACTGCTTGCAAAATAACAGCAATAACAAAACCTTCCATTTCATAGAAAATGTACTTCATTGGTATAGGGTATTCCCATGTGGACTGACCTCTATGTTTTAACATCTTTACACTGCTGTCAACAAACTAAGTGGGAGGTAAAACTAATAGATGTGAATGAATTTATTATGTAACATAATCATTCCAACACACCTTGCGTGAGATCAAATTCTTTTTCAGGGGAAATCTGACAATCTAGTCAAGGAAAAGTGCTTTGTTTTTTTCTTAATACTTGCTTCCAGCAGTCAATTTTTCTCAAAAAGAATACTATAACTATGAAAAAACCTGACCATTTCCAGATCATTACTTTTCATAATTCCCCAGAGGAAGAACCTGATAATGTCTGAAATATCCTAGACTAATTCATTGTATATCTTGTGTTGGATGCAGACTTTGTCACAATCAGAATAGCCCAATGAACTTAATGGGAATAACACTTCTTATGATTTATTTGGTCCATTGATTTCAATGAGTCTGGACTAAGTTTAGTTATCACTGGAACTGACCCATTGGTATAATTTATTTATTTAATCAACCCATTGGTATAATACTGTATTTATTTAGCCCATGCAGGGAATGCACCCCCTCTCTTCATACAAAACAAGTGGTGTAGTGGTAAAATTAGAAACTCAGATGTTCATCATGACAATTTCTCATTCCCATGAGAGCTCCTAAACATGGATAAATGTCTTGACTTGTATTAACAAGTTCTAGCAGTTTTAAAATTGATTTTATTTAAAGGAGCCCTGGTGGCGCAGTGGTTAAATACCTGTACTGCAGCCATTCACTCGAAACCACAAGGTTGCGAGTTCAAGACCAGCAAACGGGCCCAAGCTCAACTCAGGCTTGTATCCTTCCGAGGAGGGAGCTAAAATGAGTACCCAGACTGTTGGGGGCAAATTAGCTTACTTGCTAATTAGCTTACTTGCTGTTCACCGCTATGATCTTTGGAATAGCGGTATATAAATAAAACAAATTATTATTATTATTATTATTATTAAACATTATACAAAATAAAGTAAATACAATTATACATCAAAACTACCCAACTAACCTACAAATAAGAAAAAAGTTGAAAAAATACCACACATACATAGAATTACATAGCAAACATAAACAACATAAAATATGACTTCCAATTTTTTTCAGTGGCAACAAACCTATATGCTAATCCAGCCTCTCCTTTACAACCACTGCTTCTTATACTTTCCCTAAAATTCATATCCTATTAAATATGCAATCCACTTATCAGAAAATTTTGTGCAAAATGTTTTTCTGCAAAAAGTCCATCTAGCAGTTTTAATCTCCATAAGGAGAGGTGATTGTTGTAAGGGGTCTCAGTTGCCCGTCAATGCATGCAACCTCAAATAATTCACAAATTATATTGTTATAGTGGGACCTTGGTATCCACTGGGTTTTGGTCCCAGGACCCCCCATGGATACCAAAAACCCACTAAATTCAATGGCATAGGAAAATGGTGTATATAAAATGGCATAATCAAGGTTTGTTTTTTGGAATTTAGATTTTTTGGAATATTTTCAATCCATGGATGCTTGAATCTCTGGATAAAAAAAAAAATCTGTGGATATGGAGGGCTGACTGTACTAGCAATGCTAGCTGGTTGCTTCCATGACAGTTGGCCATTCTTGGTTCAAAGGCATTATCTAAACACTTGGGCCTATTTGATTCCATAGGATGTTCCCATGGTAGTTAAAATGGAATGCAGAAAAATAGTTGTGAACTCTGAATGAATCCCATGTTTTTTGACTTTGTGAGTCCTGGCACAACTATGTCACAAGACATCAAGATGCAGAAATAAGTGAGGAGACAGGGGAATGGTATATTATTGGTACTTCCTGTTTCATTGCCTCTTTTGAATGCCATGGCCTTCAAATGTTTTCTGGTTAGGGACAGAATAGCTCTACATCTAAAGAATAAACATGCACTAGAAGTCAAATCCAGATGTGTGCACTCATGCTGTGAGTCAGCAAAGACCCGCTACTAACAAATGTCAAAAATAGGAGGCACTTAGCAGTAAATTGCAGTCAGAGTTATATATGTACACCTCAGATTCAGGCCATTTTTACAGGTAATGGCTGAACTGGTCCCCCCCTCCCCCCCACATTGCTTGAATTTGTATATCAAAGTGAAAAATTACATCGTTAATTCAGGCTGAAGATACCAAATTGATTTAAGGAGGAGCCAAACCAGCATTGAGCCTGAAGTGAAAGGTAAGATAGTGGTCTTTCATTCCTCTGTGAAAGCCAACTGGATTAGCAGTTAAAATTTTGTTTCAACAATAACAGTGTACTAGAACTATCAAGAGGGAGGGAAGCTGGGTTTCTTAGTAGAAACAGGACAGACTGTGTGGCGCATAGACCAATGCCCTTCACTGCCACGTGGGGGTTAAATTTTGAAGTCTAGGCCCTCATCAGAACAATTCCTGCAAGGAGAATCCAAAAATGCAAGCAGCTCTACTGATTTCTTCCACAATAAAATGACAAATTTCTATAGAAGTAAGTTTGGGAGGGAAAACACTGGTGATGCATATGGGGAGACAGTCAGGATAAGACTGAGAATCCTCCCAGGACCAAGAACTACCCCAGTAGCGAGGGTAAGTATAAGCTTGTAGCTCATGATCAACTCTGATGCATGCTAATACTTCTGTGTGTCTTGCCCTCAGTGTCAATGTATGTGGCTAAAGACCGGACTGCAAAAGAGGGAAGACTTGGCTCAGATCTCTCCATCTGAGCCGAAGCCCATAATCTGGGTGTCACCAGAGGAATACGTACTCATTCCCCTAGCAATCATCTCCAGAACAAGGCTAGGAGAATAAGGTGGAGACACTGGAGAAAGTAGGACATGAGACAGGAAAGTAGGAGACAGCAAGATGTCTCTTGGGTGGTGGTGGCTGGGGCTTCCAATGGGCTGAGCCTTTGGGAGTCAGAATGGAATAGGTGTGTATATGTGTTTGTTGACTTATTTGTTGACTTATGGTGACCTCTTGAGGTTCATAGGGCAAAGAATACTTACAGGTGGTTTTGCCAGTTCCTCTGAAATATAGCCTACAGCACCTGGTGTTCATTGGTGGTCTCCCATCCAATTACTAACCAGGGCTGACTCTACTCGGCTTACAAGATCAGACAGGTTCTGGTGCCTTTTTAGGCTATTTAGGCCAGGATGGACAGTGGTTGGTCTTTATCCTTTTTTGGCTCTTTGACTGCATCCACACTGCAGAAATAATCCAGTTTAACACTGCTTTAACTACCATGGCTCAAGTCTATGGAATTCTGGGAATTGTAGTTTTGTGAGACATGTAGCCTTTTCTATCAGAGAGCTCTGGTGCCACAACAAACTACATTTTCCAGGATTCCATAGCATTGAGCCATGACAGTTAAAGTTGTGTCAAACTGGATTATTTCTGCAGTGTGGATACAGCTCAGATAATGAAGAATCAGAATTCGTAGAGGAGCAGTTTCCTAGAGGCAAAAAGAAAAAAAAGAAAGAAAAAAAAGGGGGGCGCCTACATAGCCTATCACAACATCTTAGTAGACAATTTAACATTTGACAGAGCATTTTTGGTTGTCCCCTATGTTGCAGTGGCCAGTTTCAACTGGAAAACAGGAGAGGGCTAAAGCACTGCTGAAGAGATTTCCAGTTTAAAAAAGAACAGGAAAATGGCAAAAGAATCTCTGCAATACTACTGGTAAGATTTACTTCTGGATTTTTTTTTTAAAAAAGTAGGGGAGTAGGAAAACCAGAGGCTCCATGGACCTCTTTTTGGGGATTAACACTAGGTAATCGTCAGAAAATTAGCAATATCTGCAACCAACACCCATACAAAGGTTATGCTGGATGTCACTTACAGTATGTGAAAATTCCCTTGGAATGACAGTTTAGAAAAGCTACTTTTTGAAACACAACTTCCAGAATATCCCAGCTGGCATGAGCAGTGATTCTGGGAGTTGTGGTTCAAAAGTGTAACTTTTAAAAAGCTTTTCTTGCAGCTATCATCAGAATGCAATCAGTATGTTTCAAATATAAAACCATGTGTGTCACAGCAGGTAGAAGCAGGCACTATCCTGCTAGGCCACTCCTGTACTCTTCCATGATTTTGCTGGGTGATTTGGGGTAGATGAACTGATGCAGTTCATCTTTCAAATCTAACTTGGGTGACTCTCCACTTACAGAATGCAATCTGTCTGACTAACATAGTCCACCTATTCCATTTTTATTCCCTCCCTCCCTTCGAATGCTTCTGTGGTATGTTTACAAGCAACTGAACAGCTGCTTAGATTCCAGCAACTGCTCACAAGGGACTGTGATTAATAGTAAACTTCCACCATGGATGGTTCCCTATGGGATCTCCCTTTCCAGGCAAGCTTGACAGTGTCAGCTAAGGCTCTCTGCTGGTGACTCAGGAAATCTGGCCCCATTACTGAGAATTAGCCTATTCCTCCTAACAATGAAGAGGAAACAATACATTTCATCATAGAAACAATGTACTTTGGAGGAAAGAAATTTGATTTGGTGGGCAGAAGGAAAGGATCAGGGCATGCTGTTTTATGCAAATATGACACTGGACAATTTCCCATGGATCCAATCAGATATATCCTAGGGATGTCATCAGACGAAATAGGGATAGAGTAGTAAATCTGATGTGTTGACTCTGAAAATAATTGCATTTAGGCACAGCTTGGACCAGTTATTCTTTTTTTGGACAGCAGCACCCAGAATCCCTTTGCCAACATGGTTTAATCCCTAAAGGTAATGTTTTCATGTTCTGCTTTTCAGCTGCACAGACAGAGAGCCTGAATAACTTAATTGTTTTCACTTGCTGAGCAAACAACTTGGAGTCCAAAGGAAGGTGATCTCACGTTTTAAATCCCCTGTGGGCAGAACCAACAATTATAAAATAAGTCCAGGCACCAGGACTGTTTTCAGTCATAAACACATGAAACCTTTGTCACTTCCTCCACATTTCAGATATCTTTCATTAGCCAAAACAGGCCTCTAGTACGGCTAACACTGCTGGACTTTCCATATATGTGACACATTCCGATTTCCCATTTCTTGGAGCCTGCATTTCCCTTGATTGACTTCCAAGTCTGGCCCTCAAGCCTACATTTAGCCTTTGCATTTCATGCACCTTCTTTCCTTGCAATATGGAAAAAATAACTGACTTCCCTGTTGGAGCAGGGTCAAAATGTACCCAAGTTGATTGTTTAAAGCTAATGGACAATTTGTTAATAATATCATAAGAATTATGGTTTCTTAGCACTAACACCCTTCACTTTCAGCAACACATTTTAACAAATCTAGGGCCTCATTCCCACTATGGTTTAAACCGGATCGTACTGAATCATAATCTGGTTTAAACCACCATGGTTTCCACTTAATCCAAATCACTTAAACGATTCGGAAAGGGGGGGAGGGCAAGGTTTTGACCCATTTAACTTGAGTCAAAAAGACGCTGATTAAATCAGGGTCTTTTGGGCTGAATTAATTTATTTTCAAATCAATTGATTCAGCCCAAGTGGTGAATTTGAATCCACTCCCTGTGACCGGGGGTGGGGGGCAGCTGCAATGGCTCAGCCTTCTCCCCGTCACTGGCCTCCCTTGCCTCTCCGGACCTGGCCCAGTCCATCCCCAGCTTCTCTGTGAACTTCATCTGTTCCCAGCTTCCTTGTGGCTGGGGAAACTGGGAAGGAGGTTGCAGAGCGGAAGGAGGCCGCGGAAGGCCAAAGAGAAGCTGGGGATGAACTAGGCCAGGTATGGAGAGGCAAAGTAGGTCAGTAATGGGGAGAAGGCCGGGGCCATTGCAACTGCTCCCCCCCCCCCCGGTCACAGGGACCAGGCACAAACAGTGGGAACCATGCCAGGATCGGTTTCACCTGAACTGAATCAACAATTCAGATCAGGAACTGAAGCATAAATGCAAGTGGGAAAGGGCCTTTAGAAAAGAAAAGTTGAAGAAACAATAGAAAGAACCCTTTCTTTCTTGTCCTCCATTTTTCCACTCCAGATCATTCTCTAGAGCAGAGGAAGAGAAAATGGGAATTTCAGACGTTCTTAGATTGCATCCATAGCCACACAGAAAATGAAGTGGGATGACACAGATTGTAATTAAATATCATATGGAAGGACACACATTCCTTCCAAAAAAAGAAAGCCTGAAGAAAAGGACATGTATCAGGAAAGTTGGAATATAGACATGTTTGGTGAGGAAATAATTGCATGCCTTTTCCCCACTTTAAATCCCTCTGCTCTTTTCTTAAAGTTGTTTTTAGGTTATTGTTACGAATGTACTATATTGAAAATGTAATGCAAAAAGCTAAGGTTCATCTACATATTACTGTCATATTTTTATAGTTAGGTTTAAAAATTATTTACTGCAAAATGAAGCTGCATTACCTCTTCACATAGTCTTCAGAATAAGACTGTGCATAGTTATATCCATCATTTAGAAATTGCTATAGAGATCAAGTTTATATTAGTAGCACTTTGTATGAGATGATATCCTAATTAAATTGATCCAGAGCTCTGGGTCTTAAATTAATATAGATCATTTCAAAGCAGTGTTTATCAGATCAAGGAGCTGCTTTCATTTAAGAGTATAATGCAGTTTTAAGGAATAAGAGAGCTGCCAAACAGTTGGAAGCAAAAACATTTTTATCTGCTTCCTTATGATGTATATGTACATGTGCAAAACTAACATTTGCTAATCTAATTTTTTTCATCAACAACATGCAATCAAAATTTATCTTAATATCTGTATGCTTCCATTAGTTTAACGCTTTTGAAACTACAGCATATGGATTTACTAAAGATTAAAGCATTTTGGCTTGCTAAATGTCTTGAAGACAATTGTTGTTAGATTATATAAGGGAAAGAAAAACAATCTGATCCATATTGATAACACAGAGTAGTGAGCTCAATATTTCACACTTCAAGAGCAGTCAGGGGGAAAGAATATCCATTTTGTAGCTTTTGCTACATAATGCCAGTCTTTGCACCATGAGCAAGACCAAATTTCTAAACAAAACTATGCTGTGGCTTGGAATGAAGAATTCTTCATTGGACTTTAGGAATGGAAAACCTTTGGCCTTTCTTCATTAAACAGGACAATTGGAGGATGTGCCATGAACATCTTGTCCGTTCTTTTGCACTAAGTAATTAACGTCAGCTAGGAGGAACTGTAGGGCAGAGGGAAATCATGTAGCCCTCTGACTGTCATTGGACTATAACTTTTAGAAGTTGTACCTGGTGTAAACAATGGTGAGGAATGCTGGTAACTAATGTCCAACAATATCTGGAAGATCACTTATTTCCCACCCTTGCTGTAGAGGAATGAGCTCAAATCTTAACTTCTTCCATGATGGAAGTCAGCAGGAAAGGCTACCATTCAGTAGTAGGGAGCAAAGATACCTGATTGTTTCTCTGACATTCCAGTGAAAGCAGGAATGAGAATGATGAGGTCTACGAGATGCTGTTAGATTACCACTCCCTGCATTCTTCACAGTTAGCCATGCTGGCCATGGCTGATGGGAGCAATTCTCCGATAGCATCTAGATGGTCACACAATTCCCTGTATTAAAGGGATCTCAAGACATCAAGGCTGCCTGAGACCTTAGCAATCTAGTTCTGGCATCAGCAATTGGTCCATGCTAGCAGCTCCCAAGCCCTCCTAAGAAGATCTCTACCCTGGTGACACTAGGCCCTTGCTTGGTATTGCTGCTACATGTTACTTCCATTCATTCCTCCTCTCTCCCCAAATGTAGCTACCTAACAATATAACTTGGGATGTCTGACTCTCCCTCCTTGGGAACACAGAACTGGAAAAGTCCAGGGATGACAGGCTGCCCTATAAACCAGTGGTTCTGTCTTTGATCCTCCAGATTTTGAGACTTGAGCTTCTAGAATACCTGAACATTGGCAACCAGTCAGGAGTTTGGGGGGGCTGAAGTCCAAAATATCTGGAGGACCAAGGTTTTAGAACAACTGCACTAAGCTATTTTAGGATTTATTCTCTAGACTCTTTCCAGAACCTTTCCAGCTTGAGGGCATAACCAGTTTCTTTCCCTGCTCCATATGGAGATTCAGACAGCATGGAAACATTGTGGTTCTATTGGAGTTCACAGATTTGGAAGATGGTGTTTGGGTGCTGTGGATGGAGGAAGGGGAAGAAGGAGAAAATGGGCACTACTGTATTTGCCAAGCAAATGGTCATTGGGAGTGCTTTGTTCCTCTTCATGAAGAAGGTGGGATTAAATCAGACCCCATGCAAAGCACAAGGAAGAAAAGTTCCACTTGGTGCTTTGCCTGAGGATTCAGTGTCATTACAGGATATGGCAGTGCTCTCAAAGTCATTCAACTCATAAATATCTGTACTGGGAGGAAGTTATGGCAAGGACCATAGATGGCAGGCATTTAAGAGTTTGCAAGCTAATTGCCCTATTAGCAATCAGAAAACAGCTTATTAAAAGAGCTTAAAGGGAACCACCCTTAGTGTGAAAGAACAGGAGACACTATGGAAGCCAAACCTCACACCTCACAAGTGGCCAAGCAGACACTATAGAATGTGGGTGGTTTTGTTTGGGTTTTGTCTTGGCAGTTCTCCATTAAAAAAAACCAACAAAAACAAGAGCTCTGTCCTAGAAATACTGGGAGTTAAAGTATTTTCACTAGCCTCAGCCCTCATGATGAAACAGATCAGAGCTTGGAAAAATTACAATTTTGATCATATTGCTCATATGCTTCATCAATGCTTTAGCCCTCTCCTGTTTTCCCGTTGAAACTGGCCACTGCAATCTAGGCAACAACCAAAAATGCTCCATCAGATTTTGAATGTTCTACTATGATATTGCAATGGGCTATGGTCGGCCCCATTTTTTCCTTCTAGGAAATTTCTCTTGGAATTCTGGTCTTTTTTAATGATCATTGTGATTCATACTTATGAATTTGCACTTGTGAGGAAATCTTCAGAGAGTTCTAGAGCTTTGTTTTGATGGTAAACCAGTCCTTCCAACCACACAAATGTAACCCATGCATTCCCACCCACTCCCAGTTCCCAGACTGTTTCTACAGACTGTTTAATGCTAAAGATCAATGAAGTTTAGACTTCTGCAATGGTGGTATTCTGCACCTTTGTAAGCAATGTTTTCTCTTCTAGTTTATAATTATTTGTTAACATTGTATGCATTTCCACATTTCTTCTATTGTACATCATATGACTTCTGTCGGATTTTTCTAATACTATGGATTACTGACTTTGCTTTATGTGCTTGCCTTTTAATTATTTTTTAAAAGGACACATTAACTTCCTTCTCTATTAAACTGCCAATAAGACCATAGCCTTATCAGCATGTATAAACTGAAATAGCTAAATGCCGCAAACTTGAATATGATGATGCATTTAATTAAGCATCCTTGGGAATAATTATGAATGAGCCCATGTATAATTGAGGAGACAACTTTTGTGATTAATGTACACAAAATTAATTTACCACCTCTGGATTTCTCAGCACATAGGTATAATTACATTGTGCCTAATTGCTTATGTGATCATTTGATTTTTAACAGTTTTTCTATACAGCTTTTTGCAAGTAGAATTTTGCTCCAAAACCTATAATATTTTATTCATTACCATATTCTAGACTGAGAAAAACATAATCTTGTTAACCTTGAAAAAACAGTCAAAGTTTTCTAAAGGCTGTTAAGATAATATATATCTGTAAAAGCCACAGGATTACATGGAAATTGCACACATGTATACACCTGGGTGGAAGTGCTCTTTCCTTGAAGTACTGTAAAATGCATTGCTAACATTGATTCCGTATTATGCCTGAACAGGGTATATAAAGATGTGGAAGCAGAAACTGCTGAAACTACGTATGGGGAATAACAAGGAGGAGGAGAGGTGGGGGGGGGGAGAGAAGGAATATAGTAGAACCTTTAAGACTAACTGGTTTTATTTTTACATGAGCTTTCATGGATATAAACCCACTTCTTCAGATACAGTACAGAATGATACCCAGTCCTCAGGATATAAAGCCCATTTACACAGTTTTGAGAGTCAACGTAGCATGGAATGCAATAGGATCAAAAAGGATGCAAACCCTGTCTTTTGCACTAAATGTTTAAAGGGCTGTGTAAGGTAATACAGGATTTTGAGATCTTTACAGTGGTCAGTTAGTGTTGTTGTGTGAAAGCAATGAATCTGCTTATTAAAAATCAGTTGCCTTGGGTTCAAAACCTTCTCTAAGAAGATTCCTTTTGTTACATATGCAGTAACAAAGACTCTTATCTTATACCATGCACTGTGTCATGAATCCACTGTCATAATAATAATAATAATAATAATAAATTTTATTTATAAACCGCTTTTCCAAAAGATCAAAGCAGTTTACATAGAGTTTAAAACCAATTACAAAACACATTTGTGTGTTTATATCTATGAAAGCTCATGGTAAAATAAAAACGAGTTAGTCTTAAATGTGGTGCTGCATTCCCCCCCCCTTCTTTTTATGTTGAAAGAGGCTAACACAGGCTAACACAGCTACTATTCTGAAAACTGCAACACGTGGTGAAGAGCTTCTTAATATAAAATGTACTGCTAGTTTTAACTGTACAGTACTTTGGCATTATGCCTGAATGAGGTACCCAAACAAGTGGATGGGCAATAATGCATTTGTTTATAGGCCTAACTGTTTATTGGTCCAGCAAACAGAAACAGCGTTTCAGCTCCAGAAATTTCTGCCACGAATTCCTATATTGCCCCTTAAGAAGGCAATTGAAATAATTATCTAGGCCAAAATGTGTTGGGCTTGTTTCAATAAATAATAATAAACAAATAAATAAAGACCACTGACAGATCTCATGTCAGTGTGACCGTGAATTCATTCTAGGATGAACTAGCCATGGAGCTATCCAAGATTTCAGCACCTCAGATAGCTCCTTTAAAGCCTATGTTAAAATTTGCAGTGGAGTTACCATCCCACTAACATGGAAGCCATCAGACATCACTGGCTGACCTAAACCCCAACTTTGGCATTACCATCAACTCTTTTTCCTGACCCTACTAAACTGACTAGCAACAACTGAAGAGAGGTTCTGCTTTCATGGTTCTTGACTGTGTGGAAGGTGTATGTCTCAAGAGTCTACCTGAGTTCAAGCAAGCATAAGCAGAACCCTCATTCAAGCCTCCCTGCTCAGTTGCAAGGAGGTTGAGGACTGAGCAAATGGACCAGTGCATGAAAGGACAGTGGGGTAAGGACAATACATACACTGTCCCTTATGTACATTTTTCATCAATTCAGACATGATGCCTGAAACAAGGCTCCCCCCATCCTACTCTGCTCCCACCCTTTCCACTATTTCTGCACCAAACTTGTGTGCCTTTCTTGTTTATTTTCCCATTTTGATCTGAGGAGAGCATAATTTCAGACAGTGCAAATGTATTTTAAAAAACAATAATCCTGAACTGCCTGTTCTCTTTTAAATGCCTTTTCATTCTTTTACATTTGAGATTCTAGATTATTTTTTTAAAAAAAGAGAGGGACTACTAACCTTCCTACTCCCAAGAACTGGTGGAATCATTTCAATCAGAGAACTATTCTTTGTTAGTTATTACAAATCATTTCACTTCTGTTGACTGTCTAACTCATTTGGTATAGGAGCTGAATAATAACCTTAATAAAGAGTTGGGAATCATGTGGCCCTCCAGTCTAGATGTTGTTGGATGCCTACTGTATATCCTAGCCACAAGAGTCAAACAACATTTGGAGAGAAGTATGATCCCCACCTCTGCCTTAATCCAGTTCTTAATCCCAAAGAGAGTAGGCCCTTTAAATCAACGAGATTGTATTAAGCCAACATTTATGTGCCGTATATTCTTAACTATAAGTCAACCTCATTTATAGGTCGAGGGTAGGTTTGGGGAGCAAATTTAGGGATTTTGATATGACCCCATAGATAAATTGAGGGTAAAATTTAGGTGCATGTAACAGAGGATCTACAGCAGAGATTCCCAAACTTTGGTCCTCCAGACATTTTAGACTTCAGCTCCCAGACTTCTTGACTGTTGGCCAAGCTGGTTGGGGGTTCTGGGAGCTGAAGTCCAAAACACCTGGAGGACCAAAGTTTGGGGATCACTGATCTAAAGGATGAGGCAAAAGAAAACTGTATCAAAGAAACTTACAAGATTCCAGCAGGCACAACTGTTTGTGCTCATCCTAAAGACATGATGGATGAGAGAATCGATGTGTGTGCGGCGCGCGCGTTTGTGTGTGTGTGTGTGTCAGAGATTCCAGGACAGATTACGCTCTTGCTTTTCATTAGGGAATGACTCCTTTTTATCTTTCTCTTTTCTTTTCATTTTATAAGAGTTAAATACAATACTTACTTTGACCCATACATAAATCAACTCATGGTTTTGAGGTCAATTTTTGACTAAAATTTCTAGACTTATACATGACTATATACAGTAAGTACCTTTGATTTAATGAATCTACTTTGGTTGGCACTATAAATTGGATTTAAGCCAATGGCATTTTAAATTCCTGTTCTTTTGACAGAGCTGGAGTATGAAATTAAATCTGATGTTTTGAAAGCTACTTAGAAAAAGACAAGCAAAATATACCTTTCATTCAGATACTCTCTTTCAAATCTTCTTTGCCTGACTATCCACCCACTCTTAAAGCCTATGCTCATGGCATCAAATATTTACAAAATGGGGGGTTCTACAGTTACAAAGAGAGACTTTGTGACTACAGGAAAAGTAGGGTGAGGGAAAGAACAGCCAACTTACTTGATTTATAGTGTTCTACACACTCTATTTCTAAGCATATCACAGCTTGGTTTTACATAAGCAAACTAGCAGACAGACCGGTCTCAGAGGATACAGATAGGGTGAGTCCCATTGAGATTATGTGATGAAACATTTTGAGGAGTGGAAATTTTAAAAATAAATAGAAGTCTTTAAAATAAGGCCTCAGTTCTGTGCGGGTTTTTTTGTTCTGTTTTTTTTAGCCGATGGTTTGCCAAAATCCCTTCTTTTTCATGTTTAGCCTAGGTTTTTCTATGAAGGTGTTCTCAAACAATAAAAACAATCTCTACGGTTGATTCTTTGGTGCTCCACTGAGGGGGTATCAACTGTAGTGTCTTATACTGATTTAACAGTTGCTCTCCATAAATTGGAAATGACTTGAAGGCACACAACAACAACTTTATATACCTTTGCATTTCAACACAGATTCTGCTGTCTACAGTTGGCTTTCCATATCCATGGAGTCTTTACCCACAGAGTCAACATTCACAGCTTGAAACTACACACACACACACACACACACACACACACACACACACAGTATATATATAAAATCAAACCTTTAATTTTTTTTTTTTATAGAAGGCACCATTTTACTATGGCTTTGCATTTCATGGGTCTTAAGCATCCATGGATTTTGGTATCCATGACAGGTCCTTGAACCAAACGTCAGCAGATACCAAGGGCAAACTGTACCATCAGTTCATGAGGTGAGACTCCCAAAGCAGTAAATAGAGTGTTTGCTGCTACAGCCTCAGTTGCCCGAAACCCCAGAAAGCTGCTGCCAGTCAGTATAGACATCACTGATGTAGAAATATCAATGATCTCACTTCCTTTTTGTAGAAACAGCATAGTGTAGTACACTGGTCCCTTGACTTACACGGGAGATCTGTTCCGGACCCCCCCAGGTAAGCCAAAAAACACGTAAGCTTGAGTCCCATTCGATTGAGAGAGTAGGAGAGTCTGTGCACCGCATGCGCGTGTGCCATTCACTTTCCTGTTGTGCGACTTCCGTGTAAACTGGAAGCTGCATATGGGGCACCCACCTATAGCACTGTAGTTTAAGTGTTGAACTATGATTCTGGAGACCAGTGTTCAATTCCCTACTCAGCCATAAAACCCACTGGGTGACCTTGGGCAGGTCACATGCTCTCAGCTTCACAGGAAGGCAATAGCAAACCTCCTCTGAACAAACCTTGTCAAGAAACCTCATGAGAGGGTCACCTTAGGGTGGCCATAAGTCAGAAACAACTTGAAAGCAAACAATAACAAAGCTTCCTCTTCTCTCGATTATGATATACAGCAGCCTTACCTCCTGCATTAAATGTCCTCTGGTTTCTAAGGTTAGGCTCTGGGGCTTGAGGGCACTTTCTAAGCATTATCAGAAGCCTGAATGCTATCAGCTGACATCCTAAGGTAAAGGAGAGACAAGACACAGAGACTTATAACACTTTTCATTCAAGAGTAGCTCTTATGTCTGGGTATCTTGTCATGACTAGCAATGCTACTACTATGTCTTATATGTATGTGACTCTACTGCCTGGCCTAGATCATACACTGCCATATCTGCTATTTGTAGGTTCATCTAACTAGCTCGTACTTTTGTATTATGTGAATACAGGCCTGGTGCTGTGAGAAAACCAAGCAACAAGAAGAGGTTTATATCTATACTCCCATTCTGGTTGGTAGGAAAGAATGCAGAGTGGAACTATTCTCGGAATGAAGCATTTGGCTAAAGCTGGGTTTTTTTTGTGCTGAGAGATACAAGTTTTGATACTGTGCTATGGTATTTTTTTTTTCCTGAAAGGCTTTGTGAGTCACCTTAAGCATATGGCGAAAAAAGATGTAACATTTTAAGTAAGAAAATGTTATGGATTAAAATGAAAATTCTAATCCATGTGGCAAAGCAAACCAGACTGAACATTGCCGGCAATACTGCATCTTCTTGCCCCTTATCTACAGTTGGACTGGGGCCAGTAAGCTCAAAAATGGTCATGGATGGTCAGATTCAGAAACTCACACGGCCACAGAGCTTCAGCTTAATTGCTTTTCTGTCAGACCCAATATTGCTCATAAACATGCTGCAGGCACAAGACTATTGAAACCAGTCCAATTTGGTAAGTATGCTTTGTTTAGCCTGTGCCTAATGGATAAAGTCCAACGATACTTTTGTTCAGAAATCTATATAGATCTCCACATTGCAAGTGGAGAAAACAAAAGCTGTTACTGTACCTCAGTGTGTATTCATCTTCATTCTTTGTTATGGCTTATACATTCCTCATTTTCTGTAAACCCCTAGCTTTTTGAGAGATTGTTTTGATCCAAAAAGAAGTAATTGGTGCATTTCCCTGTGGTTTATGGACAGGCATATCCCAAGTGATTGGCACGTAACCAGTTAGCTCTCAGAATAAAAGCTACCGCAGTGGGATGTGTGTATAAACAGCTTTATGATGTTGCTCTGGAGTGCTCCAGATTTTCCTGGAAAATCAGAAGTAGGGGCGAAACAGAAGGCCCCTTTGCACAAGTTTGGGGTTGGTGTCAGGGTGCGGCATTTACATGCTGCATGCTCTGATGTCACCTCCAAGCTGGCACCACACCACCCACCCAATTACATGGCATGCAGCTTTGCAGTGCTCCAGTGGTGCAGCATTTATATGCTGCATGCCACAGGAGCACTACAAAGCCATGGCAGCAGTGGAAAAATGGGCTTTTTGCAGGCTCAAAAAGGAGGGGCATTTCACCACCTGTTTTTGGGCCATCAAAAGGCAGGATCGGGGCCATAGCGTGCAGTTGCCACAGCCCTCATCCGGCTCTCTCCTATGTGACTTAAAGCCACCCCTTTGGGGCCATCTGTTTTAGCCCTAAAAGGTACATCTTTTTAATCTGATTTAAGGAGGGGTGGGCTGGATAATGTGTGGAACTGGTCTTATGTCATGAAGATAGTCTGCACTTGAATTGAGGCTTTGGCCCTGTGTTGAGAAGACAGGGCACCATGAAGGGGGGGGGGGGAGCCAGTTCATTTTACCTGTGTAGGCATGCCCTATGGGAGAGGGATGGAAAGGGGGGAATCACCAGTGCCAAAGAATAGGTGATTTTGGGAATCTACCCTCCTATATTGCATTTGATCCAGTCTGTGCATATGTATGTCCATTCAGGGTGCTTGTTGACTTGTGTTGGACTCATGAATTTAATTGCATTTTCTTAAGCAAGAGGAAGTTTACCTACAACACCTGGTATTCTTTGGCAGCCCCCCATCCAAGTACTAACCAGACCTGACCTTACTTAGCTTCCAAGGTTAGTATCTGGTGCCTTCATGGTATTTAGGCCTTTAGGAATTCAGAATAATATCTGGGTTCCTCCTTATTATTGTCTTCTTCTCTTTCAGCAGTATGTAGGAACTGCTGCCACCATGTTCTTCCTTCTCATTCCTTCTTCCTTCCATGGGCAGAGACTGCCAGTCAGGGCAGGCAGCCTGGATTGGCTCTGATCGGCTACCCCAAGGGCCTTGCCCTCACAGGACCACCATAGCTCTTCCTCTGCTAGCTTTCATTTGGTTGTGGAGTGGGAAGGGGACAACATTTTAACCACAACCAGTCTTGAACCCTCTTCACCAGCCTTATGACACAAATACAGGATTGTATTCTCTGTGCTTATCTCATATGGTTTAGTTCTGTCCCAAGATATGGCTCTGCAGGTAATAGAATTCTGTCAGCTGATCTCAAATTTAGAAGTGCAAATTCACTGCTTCATTCTCTTCTAATCCCTTTTCCTTAAAAAAAACCCAGAACTTTATTCATATCCCCATTGCCATAATAGTCCTCAAAGATTTACAATATGCCATGAAGGTCAACAAATCTAGAGCATTTCGAATCAAATGAAGAGGATGCTTTCAAGATGACAGTTCTCCTAGAGGCAATTTTCAATCACCAGATCCCTCTCCATGACAAGGTCAGATGATAGTGAATCAATAAGCAACTGCCACTGATGAGCAGCCCTATCCTCTGGCTTTATATCCAGCATTTGAAAGGAGGTTGAAAACATCTCCATTTAATTCCAGTGTCATCACCAACTCCTCACAGAATATAGCCTAGAACTATAAGATGTTTTAGGAAATGGGCACACAGAGGAACAAAACAGCAGAGGGGCAACCTATATATCTTGCAGATTGCATTTTGCCCTGCAGCTTTTATTACTGAAGCAGAAGCCAGGAGATGCACTCTGCCCCTTTTGGCTTACCAGAAGCCCAGAGTATTAATGCTAGGAAAGGATGGTAGGCAGCTCAGTGCAAAGGTAGAAGAGACATACTGCAATAACAGGGTGCTGCTGATCTTAAATAATGAAAAACAAAAGACTCATATAGTAGAGTGAGGGTGAATAAATCACCTTGGCAGATGCTGAATTACAGTCCACCAGGGCCTTTTCCAAGGAGTATTGTTTATGAAGTCCCATATTAATCAAGGAGTTTTATTGTGTTGTTTACATCATGCTTTTACTGTAAATGCATTTTGGCATACTTTCAGAATAAAGTGCAACTGTACTGATTTGGCACTGTTAGGCTTTCTGTACCAGCTCGATATTTGTACCAGCTAGCAATGTAATTCTTCACTAATTTTCTTCTCAAACAAAATAATGGGTAATTTTAGCATTTTTGTTTTGTCACTGAAGTCTGTTCTGTGCAGAAAATGCTGTTTCCTGTGGATAAAATGTTTTCTGCACAAAACAGTCAAGTGCAAATTTTGCACAGAATAAATACCGAATGGGGAAAAAAACATTATTCATCTGGGGTTTAACATTCAAGATATTCAAGAAACACATATTTTAACCACTTTAAAAATATGTTCAGATATTCTTCTCTTCTTTAGCATCAGCATAATAGTCATCTCTAAAAATGAAAGCTAAACTAAATGTTAGCTTGATCCATGGCGGACAGTAACATATCATCTTTCTCTTCACATAACTGTGGCTGCATGCATATGTAAGAGAGAGATTAGCATGTTGACAATGTATGGGGAAAGAAAGGCATAGGTTTTTTCCCCTCCCCTCTGGTGCAAGTGGAGTAAAAATTGCACAACTACATACTCCATAAGTAGACCAAGTCTGTGAAAGGTTATGCTACAACTTCTTTCGCTAGCTCATTAAGGCTAGTCTACATGATTAAAATACTCTTTATTCCAGTTAAATAGAATGTAATCCAGCCACATGCAATTTGCAGGAGTCTGAGCTTTTTGCGGGCGTGTGTGAGAAAAACACCTTAAACTCTAAGGGAAAAGCCTTTACAGTTTTTACCAGCATATCCACAGAAATCCACAAAAATGTCCATTATCGCACATTATCGCCACCTGTCTGCTTTGCAGGAATTCAAATGGCCACACATTTTCAGCAGAGGGAGGGTGAATAGATGTGAACAGGTGTGAGTTTGCACAGGAAAGTTAAGACAATTAACCATCGATGCGAATGTGTGAAATTCTGCACCAATTTGCATAATACACTAGCCCTTAGTCTGAGAGGTGCTACAAGATCCTTTTGCATACTGATGCTGCATATACTTAGGGAAAATGTCCCCCCTTGCCACAAAAGCATTGTAGCTGCCCAGAGAGAAGTGATTTGGATTGCTTTTGTGAGTCTGTGTGAATGACCACATGCGGATGGCTTTTTTTTTAGTGTCAGTGAGAATAAGACAAAGCTTTGGCAGGTGTGGCATAAATACTTGAAGAGACAGGATGAGGTTGTTGTAAGTGAAGATTGTATCAATGCTTGTCTCTATAGTAACTGGGAGTAGAGAGATAACTTCCTTGGTTGCCTGTCTTGTTTATATTTCTCTGCTACTTTGGTCAGTGTGGTTGCAAAGAGGTCACTTCCTATCTCCTCCCCTTCTCTGTTAAAGGTTAAGAGTCAAGGTTTATGACCCAATGGAGTTTGTTAGACAAGGGAAATTGGAAGTATAATCCAATGGCAATTTGAACGCAATCATGGGGTTTAACATTATTGCGTGATAGACTACCACATGCAATTTCGGGCAATGGCAAGCTATTTTTGGGCAATGGGAAGTCAGTCCAAACACAATCATGGGGTTTCACGTTATTGTGTGATACACTACCACATGCAATTTTGGGCAATGGGAAGTCAGTCTGAACGCAATTCGAATTCATGTAAATTTGCTGAACTAGTGAATTCACGTGAATGCGTTCTGGTCCCACTTTCTATTCATTCAAAATTAAGAGAAATTCCTCTCGTGTGATAAACTCCTTTGCTTCCCTTCTTCTTCCTGTCCTGAGTCCAAGCCACTTGCCTTCACTCATGAGAGTCAGATTTAGAGACTCTTGTACCAAAGTATAGATTTTTCTACTGCTTGTCTATTTTTCCTGGATGTTAGATGGCTTCTTTGTAACAATAATGTAAGTCTTGGGGATTTTTTTATAGTCTGTTTATTGCCAAAAGCTCAGATATCATTTTGGACACGTTGCTGCTCTGCTTAATATATAAAATATCAAATACACTAAATTCCAACAGAAGTAACCTTTGCTTCCACCCACTAAGGTCATTTTCCATACTTGACTTTAAGGCAGCTGCTCAGGCCAAAAGGGCTCAAAATACTCAAACACTGAAGATGTCTTGCCAATGGTGTGTCAGGTTAATGTGAACCTACAGGTGAAATATGATACCCTTGTCCCCAATTCATTACCTTCAGCCACTGTCACCACTAAATTTGCCTTCCTTTGCTTTCTTCTGCCCATCTTTGAGATAGCAATATTTTGGCCTGCCCAGCTAACAGAACACGGGATCCTTATGATCTCTTTTTAAAATTTCATCCAAGTTGACCTTCATGGAAACTGCTCTCTCTGCCAAGATTCTGATATCTACATTTCTGCTTATCCGCAGAAGATTTAAGACCAGCCTTTAGAATACAAATCTGGAGGTATGAGCCTGCAGTTCTGGTACTAACATGCATCAGTCCCATAACTCAAATACTTCCTTCTCTTGATCAAAAAGGAACACTCGATCAGCATGAAAACATTCATATTTTATAGCACTGGTATGAATCAAACTATAAATTACCCGTAATAGTGGGCAATCGTATGCAAATTTTTCCCCCCATTGTGCTATTCTCTGGGTTACATGTGTGTTAAAGAGAAGGGTAAACTGCACAATGGGTTGTTTTTCAAAGTCTGAAAAGGGTGATTTAATGTAGCATTCCATATTCAGTGATATTTTGGGCTAATTAAAAGGGTTGCCAGGTTACCTTTGTCCTGGAAGGCAAAAGCAGTTGTTTGAAGAGTAAGCAGTACTCTACTGTGTGATTATCAATAAGCTGTGGCTGTCAGCCAAGGATGAGCCTGTGGTGGTATGTACAGGAGTGGCAGCTTCTGTTCTTCCTCTTTACAGTGAAGTAAACTGAGGTCCAACATCCTCTTTCTCTCACTACACTTGCACTGGGTCTGTAGTAGAAGGCACTCTGGCCTCCCTTCCAACAGATATGGAAGCTCAGATACATATGTGACTCTTTATAATACACACAAATGATGCCGAAGACACACGTGTGCATTCTGTAGGGACTACACCGATGAAATGCATCTTTTCTTTTACCCCATGAAAAATAGAAAGGATTTTGGCTTGCAGATACCATTTGTCACTACACAGATGTGAACATTTTACCAATATTTTACCTTTTTACTCCTCCCTCCATAACTGTCATCCTCCGGCCTATGAGGGAGTTGACCAGGCAGGGCCAGCTCCATCAGGGCTAGCCTGAAGAAGAAGATCCCTCTCTCCAGTCCATCTGCCTTGGTCCAGGCCTCAGAGGGAGAGAAGAATGCTGGACCTGATCCCCTCCTCCCCACCATTCCCTTCTCCTTTTGTGTCATGTCTTTTTAGATTGTAAGCCTGAGGGCAGGGAACCATCTATTATCCCCTCTGTTGTAAGCTGCCCAGATTCCCAGTGATTGGGCGGTATATAAATAAATCCTATTATTATTTATTATTATTATTATTATTATTATTAAATGTTTACCAAATGTGAACTTAACAAATGTGAACATTTTGACTTGAGCATGGCAAAGAGACAGTTTTGCCTGGCTGGTACTATCCCAGGACCTGGGAGCCAGAGGTAGACCCTGGTGATGGCACAAGAGACAGGCCTGATGTTTTCACAGGGAGAACCTTGGTGGTGCCATTAAGCAAGAGTGTTGCCTTGAAAAATGTGTGTGTGTGTGTTCTCCTTTGATAGGCTTCTTTTTAAAACAAAACAGAACAGAACAGAATGACATACTCTGAGCAACTGTGATTGATGCTTAAGAGTATGTCATTCCATTTTTTAAAGAACTCTAACAAAGGAGAACAAATGCACACTTTTTTTAAAAGGCAACACTTGTTCTGATATTCTTCCCCCTTTTTCTGATGAGAAGAAGCGTCAGGTCCTGAGGTCTGGGAACCTCATAAAATTTTAAAGGTAGTGGAAGCAGATGCAGTCAGACCGAATACAACCATATGTGAAATTTGACTATGTATTTCACTCTTTAAATTAAAGCATCCAGCTGAGAGACAACAGTGCTAACAATGTCAATGAGTGCTAACCATCTTTCCTAAGCTCAAAGGCAGGCATCTCCCTTTTCCTGTGAAATAGCCATTTAGTGTCAAGGAACACAGATCAAGTAGCTGTATTACACAAGGAACCCTGATAACAGGAACATAATATTCAATTCCACTTTTGTAATAATGCATTATGTCTGACAAATTATGAATTCTGGGAAGCTAGCAGCAGACCATGCAGTATTAATGCTCTAGGACCAAACTACCAGTGACATGGGAAGGATACTCTTGATTGGATCACTACATCCAATTAAAAGAGTCCCAAGAGAGATCCAAATTAGCTTAGGGCAGCAGCATGGGGAAGGGCAATTTACCCACATCTGATTTATGGGATGCATCTCGCCTCTTTGCGGCCTGCTTTTAAGCATTCCCTTAATACAGATTTATTCCAGGGGGCATTTTTTTTACTTGTGGAATTTCAGGTTTTCTGTTTGCACTATTTCTGTCAGGCTTGCTAGGTCTCAGGGCATCCCTGTAATTCTCTTGAACCTCAACCAGGGAAACACATCTCATGGCAAATGGCACTGGAAGTAAAAAAACCAACAACAAACCAACAACTCATGTGTAAGATGGTTTTGCAAGCCTCTCTCAGCTGACACCAGGATTTTCGGGTTCAACATGAAAGTGTGTGCATATGTGTTGCACTTGTGTTCACTTCAGTACACCCAAGAGCAAGGAGAGAACTAGTAGGTGCATGCACTTGTGTGTGGTATGAAGAGACAACATAAAGATTTGTGACACCTCACCATAGCCTAACACCGAGCCTTCCATAAACCGCAACCACAGGGTATAGTCTGGAAATTCATGTGTGTCTATGGGTGAAGCTGTGTGTGATGTGACCCCTAGCAGAAATGATGGCAACTGTTTCAGCTACTAGGCACATTTTGCTATCTCACTTGTCTTTAAAAAAATGTTATTCTTCATGCCTTTGCGTTGTCATGTTACCTAGCTAGTTAGGTTTTCTGAGATCCTTACCTGAAGTCCCAGAAGAAACTGCAGCTCACCTTCCAACCTTTGCTTAGCTCACCCCTGTAAAATGTTTCTGAGGCTGCATCTATACTGTAGAAATAACACCACTTTAACTGCCATGGCCCAATGCTATGGAATAATGGGAATTGTTCGTTGTGACACTACAGATCTTTGACAAAGAAGGCTAAATGTTTCACAAAACTACAATTCCCAGAATTCCATAGTACTGAGCCATGACATTTAGAGTGGTGTCAGACTGGCTCATTTCTGCAGTGCACATGCAGCCTTAGTCTCAGGTTTTGGCTGAGCAAATGGGATGATGCTAACCTAATAGATGGTAACCACATCCATTAAATGGTTAATGGGATTTTAATTGTTATTAGTGCAGGACAGACCACCCCAAAAGGGTGGCCTGCCAGTGGCCTTTTTCCCTCTGGAGGGATGCCGCAATCGCTAGACTGCGTGGCATCCCACCAGATTAAAAAGAACCTGGAAAAACTGGGTTCTTTTTATGCTGCCGGGCAGACATAATGAGTGCGCCAATGGTGAACTTGTTACGTAAGCGACACGCAGTGATGTACAGCCGCTGCGCATTGCTTACATCAAAATGGTGGTGCCCATATAAACAAGATGCCACCATTACTATGCCGCCATGCCGTGCTATGGTTAGGGACTGTGCAGTTGGTGCACGGTCCCTAACCCTAAAATTGGCACCAGCATGGCACATTTGGGCCATGTGTACTGCACCATTGTTACATTCTTTATTTTCAATATTTGGAAAGGGTATACTTTTCTCCTGCCTCTCTCCTCCCATTTAAAACTCTTGTCCTAAATCTGTTAATAGCCTTGCTGGCAGGGGAAAAATGGGTATCTGTTAAACAGATGTCTGTCTCTCCTCCTTTCCACTTCATTCCTCTGGTGCTTCAAGAGGGGAATCTCAGATTGAGAAAATAGGGCATGGTAGATGGATGAAACAACCTCTTCCAATGCCTGATCCAGTTTTAAAAAGATGTTGGGGGATACCATCCCAGCTCTCCTGCATCACAGGTAATTTGAGGTGCAAGCCATTTGGAATGGCTCCCTAGCTAGCTTGATAAAGCTGCCATTTTGTGAATGGCTTTAAATGAGAAAGGCTGCATTTAAAAGATTAACCAACTCTGTGATTTTGTTTAACTTAGAAGGAAAAAAATACTGGTTGGTTAAATAACCTGAGAACTGTATCCACAAACCACTGTACTCAACGGTAGGCAATGTATTTCAAAACACAATGTGAGATTTTACCTACAACTATTATTTGAACAGAAGCCTTGCCTTTATGATTAATGCACTTCAGTTCACAGTGATACTTAGAAAATATGGAGGGTTTCCTTGCCAAAACACAGGAAGATTTTGAAAGATCTAGCTGAGCTGGAATTAGTCATTTTTAAATAAGGTCCCAAACTACTGCTGTGTTAACCTAAATGTGCCAATACTTTCCCTTTAAAACACATTTCCCCCCTTAAAGCCAATGCTGAATGTTTACAGTATTTCTTCTTAGTTTTGTCTATCACTGTCTCAGAACAAACAATTCCTGTGTTTCCCATGCATATGCACTTTTCCTCCTGGAACTGCCATTTTTTGTTCTTTCTTTGTCTTTTGATTGAATTTGCCCATTTGCAAGGGTGGATTCCTTTCTGATAAAATTGATCCAATATACTTCAGCAAGCACTCTGACACAGGAATACAAAGAAGCTTGATTTAGCTTGTGTGTGTCTGTATCTGTGCCTATATTCAGATTTAGGCCTGTGTAGAAGCAGACTCTCTATTCCCTGTCCTCTGCACAACAGTGCTCCAGTCTACCTGCAAATATTGAATGGCCTGGGCTGTGGGGTTAGGGGGAATCCGCTAAACGGAGCGTGTGCATGTTCTACAAAAGGAACTCTACTCACAGAAGATGATCAACCCATTTGGGTGGATCCTGCTTCCTTTGCATCACAGTCCACCCCATTCAGCAGGCTGCTGGGATTCTGTGATGAAGGATGCAAGTCAAGGATATGGGATGGGGTGGGGGCAAATTAACAGAGTCCAGCGATCTACATTTGGTGGTGTGGAAGGAGGCCCAGACCCTGGACCTTATCACACTGAGGTTATTGGAGCTAAGATCAGGGGTGAGTGCGAATTGAGTGATCCAAATTGACGTTATAACGTGGCTGTTTTATCACACCTGGTTGCTGTTCCGTTGCCCTCCCGAACTGAGGGGGAATCAAATCCAAGGAAGGCACGTGATGTGGATTCAGGCAAAGCGGAGTGAGTGCACATTGTATTTCCACACCAGTGCATACCATGGGAATTCAAAGATTCGAATTGGGACATTGCACATGCTCAGTGGGGCCCTGAAGGCATCCTGAACCTTTGCACTTCCGGGGTGAAGAAGGGAGCCTGGCTCCACTTTCACGGGAATGACAGCTGCACCTTTCTTCCTCCCTTCTATTTCCCCTTGACTTTCATGGGAATGACAGCTGCACCTTTCTTCCTCCCTTCTATTTCCCCTACACTTGCTGCCCTAACCATCACACAGATATGATGCCGATGAACAGCTAGGGCACTCACCCTGCCCCAAAAAATCATCCAGGGCCCAAACCTACTGCCAGCAGTCCTAGAGGGAGAACTGGAGAGGCTGCCATGAGGAAAGAGAATGAGAAATTCCACTAGCCAAGTTGTACATACCTACAGTAAATCAGAATTCAACCCAGTATAAACAAATGGAAGTACCAAAGTCCTCGGAAGAAGGAATGGCTATATGAGCCATTGTTCCTGGAGTATTTCTGCAAAGAGGGGACTATGGTTGGGCTTTGAGTCTTTTCCCATTAATGAGTTTCATACACATATTTTGGTATGCACATGGAGGCTCTTCTGAATCTGAGATGTGCTAAACATTCAGTTGGCAAGGTGGCTGTAGACATCAGGTGGCCTTTAGTTTATAAAAACTACTTTATGGGACCATGTGGCTTCAAGAATATCAGCTGACAGTGGCATGTATGTCTCTGAATGTGGAATATGGAGTTGCAGTAGAACAAATTATGTTTACTGTGGAGGGATGGTCTCCTGATACAGTACAGAATGTGGGTCTGTACTGAGGGCAGTTCCCTGTATCTCCTCAAAGTCTCTGGCCCTATCTCCCAAATACAGGGAGTCTAATCCCACAGCCCTGCCAGAAAGGAAGATTTTTTTTGTTACCAAGGGATTTCCTACATCTGTCAGCATCTGTGGTGAGATTTTTATGGGATCAGGTGAAGGCAGGGTTAACATCCCTGAAAACTGTTTTGCCCGCTAGTTCCTGCTGTTAGTTGTTTCCTTTAAAAATAAATTTAAAAAGACACAACAGCAAGCAATGTCTCTAGTGCCCTATTTACTATGTCACATTGATTCATAACTGTCTGGGTTTTATGGATTATAATTCTGTGATATTAGTTGGCTCTCACAGAATAGTACAGAAGATATTTTTGAACTACAAACTGCCAGATTTTTCAGTTACAACTGAAGTCTTCCCTTTCTGACACCTGTTATCTCACTGGAAAAAGTATACACACAAACAAGAAATGAATACATTTTCTGAACTCTATGAGCACAGTTTTAATTTTAAATAGCTCCCTCTTCAACAGTAAAGCCATTCTAAAGAAATAAGGAGTTTCAGCAGCCTGGGAATCAAATGTTCTCTTTCAAGGTACGTGCTACTGCAGTAATAATAATAATAAAAACTTTCAAGAAATCAGTAGGCATCCAGCCATGTGCTAAACATCCCCTCATCCATATGTATTTCATATCTGACAATAAGTTATGCATATGCAACTGAGAGGTTTGCAGCTGAAAAGGAAAAAAAAGCTGTCTCCTGGGTTTCATTTTAGATTATGTATGGGGTGGTACCAAGGGGAGCCGTGCATAAGGGAAAGGATGGGGTGGCATGGGAGGAAGAAGTGTGCATGGCCTCCCTAGGTGTCACCTTATCCTTTTTCTCATGACGAAAGGGATGGGACACAAGAGCATGGTGGGGAAGGCCTGACTGTATGTTATCCTCTTCTGGGGTGTCAGCAAGTGCAAACTGCACCATATCACTCCCCAGTGATGCCACTGCTTTGATTGTGTATTCCTGCATAGCAGGGGCTTGGATTTGATGACCCTTGAGGTCTATTCCAATTCCATGAGTCTATGATTTAATGAATCCCTGAAAATGCCAGGAAAGGTGGCCAAAGTAGCATGGAGAAAAGCATGTGTGTGTGTGTGTTGGGGGGGGGGGAGATAACCACAAACAACTGATCAGTGCATGAGTAAAACAGCTGATGGGTGGCAAGGAGGAACAAATATCAAAAACAGAAGCCAGCTAAACAAAAAACATTCTGAAGGAGGATAATCAGCAACCAATGACCAGCAGATAACGAGGTGCTGAGTGGTCAGAATGAACTGTGTGTCAGCAATATAATTCACAGGGGTGAAAACCATATTCAGAGTGCACCATAAGCTTTCTCTCCTTCCTTTGTGTGCTTGCTGCTGTCCGTTGTACTTCCCTTGCAGCTGCTGCCCACCAAACTATGGAAAGATCTGGCAAGGATGACAGGGAGGTGGCAAAGGGTGAAAACCAAGATACTATATGAAAATACCTCCCATATAATTCCCAGGAAAATGTTCTAAAATTACATTACATGACATTTTAAAAGATACATTTGGACTTTTAAAAATGTAATTAATACACACAAATTAGTTCTGATTTCTGTACCATGTGCAAAAGCTAATTGGGTTGGGAACTGAATCTCACATCAATACTGGCAATAGGAAGATAACATGTTCCATGATGCCAAGGATTGCAGACTACTGTAAAGAGACCAGGATATTCTGTGTGGTGCAAACAGGTCTGTCCTCCAGCATCTTGGTGTCAGATTATTGTTATTTGCTTGAGACAACCTTCTCACACTGCCTAATGGTAACGCTGGTCCTGACTGTAATAAATCCATTTTATTTACTAGGAATAGATTCCACTTTGTTGTGTTCCACCTTGAAACGCAAGAAAATCTGCTGGCTAGATCTGGTGGTAGGTAAAATATCTGATGGTTCCCCCCCCTCTCTCTCTCTCTCTCTCTCTCTCTGTGTGTGTGTGTGTGTGTGTGTGTGTGTAGGGGTGTGTGATCCCAGCCTTGATGTAAGTCCTAGATATGCTGCGTTTTTGTCTCCTCCATCTATCTCCTGCTACGTGACTTCCCAGCCTTCCCTGTTCTTGCTTCCCATTACCTCCTTTGGTTCACCTACTGCTTCTGCAGGAGTTCTGTCTCTGGTTTCTCTGGCAACCCAGCAGGTGGGCTGAAACACAGCACATTTAGCAATATTCACCCCAGATCACTTTCATCTCCCAAACACACCTCCCCACCTTGCCCCTTCTATCCACCCAGCTTGCTAGAGAGAAGCTGCAGAAAGCCTGTTCTCAAAGGATATGGGGGGGGGGGGAAACTGTCCCATCCCACAAATTGTATTTGAGTTTGACCTACATTGTGATTCTTATTTCAGGAATTTTTCTCTTTTATTCAGAAGAAAGAAGAGAAGAATACATCTCCTGTTGCTGCAAATCGTGTCAGAGATTGAGACATCTATGAGGACCTATTTCAGGTGGTACAAAGTGAAAGTTCACCAAAGATTGGCCAACATCATCTCCCTCATAGTTAGTTTTTGTACAGCACCCATTGGGATGGGCAACTTTTGGGGGGAAGCAAAAGGATTAGGTAGAGAGCCATCACTGTGTAGTGATTTGAGCACTGGGTGATGATTCTGGGGACCAGGGTTCATTTGCCTGGTCAGTCATGAAAATGCATTGGGTGACCTTGCATGAGTCACACTTTCATGGCCCCAGAAAACCCTGTGATAGGGTCACCTTAGGGCTGCTATAAACTGGAAATTACTTAAAGGCTCACAACAATAAAGCAGCATAACGTAATGCAGTGCCAGATGCACTAGCCACATCCAGCAGGTCACGCTAGATGCTTCTTTGTCAAGATTCCTGCCTTTGCCACCATCAGGAGGGACACATGCCATGAAAGTATTAGGACCAACTTATGTTATCTATCCTTTGGCCAGGCTGGATGGGTTGATTCAGTGTACAGTAGTCTAACAAACAAACAAGGTACTTTTCCAGCTTCTGCATAGGACACAAACAAAAACAAGAAGTCAAACATAGAATAGTTTGCATATTAACGAGGGAATACTTTTCTCATGCTTGTACTACTGGTAGGTTGTGTTTGAGTGAGGAAAGAAGAGTGTACAGTATATCCCTATAATTTCTGGATGAATCCATAAATTCCATAACAGGGGTGGTGTGGGGTCAGCTTGAGCTCCCAAGGAGCTAGACTGGGGGGGAGTGGGGGGGGGAGCACCCCTAAAATTATTTGGCAAAACTGAAGCAGTAAGACCCCAATGTAGATGAGTTTCTACAGGCATCATCAACCAGAAGTGATCAAGCCAGAAGAAATGTTAAGACAGTGATGGCTGCTGAGACCTCCTAGGAATAATTAAGGCTGCCTATAATCTATCCTATGCACCTTTACTTGGGAACATCCACTGAACACATATAAGGCATTTCTACATACACAAGTTGCATGTAAGAGTCTTGATATTTTAAGATGTTAAAATGATAATGGCTAGGAAAATTAATTGGCATCCCCCTGCAAACATGGAAGAGTAATAACAATTTTCCCACCCTCCCCCCCCCCCCCCTTAAAATTTTTTTTTATTTTTTTTAGTGAAGCCACTCCCCCCCCCCCCAGACCACCTGAGTTTATGCTGCCATCACGTCCTCTTCCTCCTCCTCCAAAACCAAACTATTTAGTATTTCATCAGT
The DNA here is from genome assembly GCF_019175285.1 of Sceloporus undulatus. Lineage (NCBI taxonomy): Eukaryota > Metazoa > Chordata > Lepidosauria > Squamata > Phrynosomatidae > Sceloporus > Sceloporus undulatus. Next base: position 128,383,475 of record NC_056526.1, on the reverse strand, counting down.
TTTGATGAACTGGTTTTTTTTTTTTATCTAGGTCACTATTTCAACCATGATTCCAGAATCTTTATCAGTTAATAGCACCACTCCTGGTTATATGGCCTTACTTTCTTCTCTCCCTCATTTTATTTCTACTGTATGCTCTTTATTTCTACTGTCCTACTGTTTATTTCTACTGTTCTTGCCCTTTAAACAGTTATCACTCCACCAGAATATGACACACACAATTTTAAAATCTTTGGAGATTTAAGTGGTTTAAATACTTGTAAATAAACAGCTAAGAAGAAAATTTGCCTTCATATCTTTTTGTTTAAAAAAGGTGTTGCCTGCTTTTCCCTTCCAGAAAAAGATTAACTCAAAATGCACTTAGAAAATATAAGAAGCATAAAGGCAGCAACATATAATTAAAACATGTTGCTAAAAGCCACAGGAACAAGAAAATTACAAAGGACTGAGACAAGGAGTCAGTCAATAAATAAAATTAAGTGACAACACGTTGCTTTTTCCATGACTGTTATACGTCCCCAGGATCTTACAGATTTTTTTCAAAATCCATGTACACACCCATGTATACAATTTGGGTTATCCATTATCTTTGCACAGAAGGGAATGGACTAAGGTAAGGGTGGATAACTGTAAAAGGGAAGGGTGTGCTTCCTGGGGCCACATTGGCGTTTCTTGCTTGATTGGAAGTGATGTCACATCACTTCCTCAAACATTTTTGGCAACTCTTGAACTGCAATGCTATAATACATTTTGAAGTTCTCTACCATTGACAATCCAATCAGCAGGGCAGTTTCTGCACCATCACTCTCATAGACAATCCAAAAATACAGGCAGCTTTTGAGATCTAAAATAATTCCTAGGCATTTTCATTTCTGCTGGGAACACGTCTTTTGTAAAGCTAATGGCCTAGCCAACTCAAGACCAAGCCACCCTGAAATACATTGGATTACAACAAGGATAACTGATTACAGTTCAGTACATAATACCACATTGCATAAATTCATTACATTGGCAGATGCTATATTTTCTTTTCTTTCTTTCTTTTTCTCTTTCTTTCTTTTCTTTTCGTTTTTGCTGCTATTTGCATACAAGATTTAAAGAAAACCTTCATCCTTTGCTCACATATTTTAACTTGTTCAGTAAATAGTTTGAAAGTACCTGGTTCAAAAACTTCTTGAGTTAGATTCCAAATATGTACAAGCCATAGACAAAGTACCAATGTACAAATACAACATATACATTTTGTCCCACTATGGCGCGTTACAGACCGCCTGAAAGTGGCGGTTTGCTGGCACCGCCGGTTGCTCCGCAAGGGAGCCACAGCTTCCATACCGCGTGGCTCCCTCGCGTAGCAAAAAGAACCCCGAAAATGGCGCTTCTTTCTGTGCGCTGGAAGTGGCGCCGCGAGTGCACACTCGCGGCGTCACTTCCACCGCACGATGTGTGGGCACCATGTGTCCGCTACGTCAAAATGGCGGCACCCGTGTGGAACGGGCACAGCCATTTTGTGCGTACCCAGTACGTACTAGGGTTAGAGGGCGTGCGTAAAGCACGCCCTTTCCTAACCCTAGTACATCCTGGGGACATACTTTACACCCGTCTGGAACGGGCCTATGTAAATTTTTATGGACTCCCACCCAAATTCCAAAATTCTATAGATTTGTATAAGGAAAAAATGTATGTGACAGGTGGCTAAAACTCAAGGGCATTGTTTAAAACTCTTGAAGTCATAATGCAAAATGCTACCTTGTAATCTCATTATGTGAGAGGTCTTGAATACATACCAGCTGAAATAAACAGATACCAAGGATTTTGTCACATCACGCTGCTAAGACTTCACAATCATATCAGTGTAGGAAACACAAACGTATCAGTTTAGTTATTTTCTCACAGCTCTTGAAAAGTGTCATGGTGCTGCTACAGTCCTGGGCTCTGCCTTCTACATGTTGGCCTTCATAAACCTGCCTTCCTGCCCTATGCCCCTCCTGGCAGGTCTTTTGGTCTGCATTTTTAAAATTTTCAATTGTGCAGTCACAGCAAATTGATCAATTGATCAAGCCTGCTTGGAATAGTGATGGGGAAGGGGAAAAGGAGCAGAATCATGCCCGCTTGCATCATATGATTGCCTGCATAGCAAATCTGCAGCAGGAGGAACTTATCACACATGAATTCATAGTGGAAAAGCAGCACGATTGGGAAGCATTGATGGGTTTTGCATGTCAATGAAAAGGAGTGTTGTAAGAACGGATGGAAGATGAAACAACCAGGGAACAGACATTGCACTATCTGATAAGGTATGGCCACAGATGCTGCTATTCTGCTGTAATTCCACTTTGGCAGTCTTGTGTGATAAAAACCTTTGTTTTTGCATTTGGCACTTGCTCCTTCTATAGCTCTTCCTTCTGCTATTGGTATGAGAAAATGCCATGGTGGCTAGGGACTGTAATCCAGACATGAGGAAATTGCTACCCATAGATTGCATGTGGCCCCAACCCATTTTGTACCTGCTGGAGCTCCCTAGGACACCCTCAAAACCCCAAGAATTCTTTTTCGAAAAGTAAATAAATAAATTCAGGTGCCTTTTCATTCCCAAATGCCCTCATAACAGCATTAAACTGTCCCCAAATGTGTCAGTTTGCTTTCTTTAAGATGGATCTCTTCCGGTGAGGCTATCTACCCGACCTGTTGTAATACCATCATTATATCACTGGACAAATTGTTGCATTACCACTCGAAGGACCTAGTTCTATATTAACTGTACTATTTTATCGATGTATTTAAATGTATTTTATTCTGATGTATTTTTTAACTGGTTGTAATCTCGCCTTGATCCATTCGGGGGAGGCGGGAAAATAGAAATAAACCATTATTATTATTATTATTATTATTATTATTATTCACCCCAAATATCAAAATGTCTGATTTTGGAAAAAGTGGGCAGTGTAGTCTGCCACTGTGGTGAGGGGACAAAAATCAGGCCCCTTCCCCAGTGTAGTTGCCCGCCCCTGCTCACAATATACCTTTTTAACTTTAAATATATCTCTTTACTAAATATGATTAGGATAAAACAGAACCAATTAATTAATACTTTTGTGGTCACCAGAACGATGAGATAATGGGAGTGGTGAAAGGGTGGCCTTCCTATACCCTCCAGTCTGACCTGAGCTGTACCACTAAGTAAAATTACAAGCCTGGCTGCAGCTAAATTGCAGAATTCATACAGTTTGACACTATTTTAATGTTCAAATGCTCAAAGTTATGGAATTCTGGGATTTATAGTTTTGTGAGATATTTAGCCTTCTCTCAGAGCTATGGTGCCACAACAAACCACAAATCCCATGATTTCCTAGCATGCAGCCATGGCAGTTAAAGCTGGGTCAAACTGCATTATTTCTGCAGTGTGGCAGCAGCCACTGTCAGTGTGAAAGAGTCTGTATTGGGAAAAAAACCCTGTCATTCATCCAACAGATTTTTGTGAGGTAACTTCTTCTGTGTAATTCTGTCATCATTTGTCAGCACAACTGTTTGTTGTACTCTTAACCAGGAAGCTGTTTACTTCGCAGTTCATGTTTGCACTCCTGTAACCCTCCGTGCCAAACATGGCAAACCCAGACAAGTCTTGTATTGCTGCTGAAAAATGGCAAAACTCCCATTTTTCATGTCTGCCTGGAGCTAAGGGTGAAGGAACAAGGTTATCAGCTGCCTAGAAGGACCCAATAAATAGCAGCCTTGTAGGCTGTATTTGTCTTCATGGGTCACAAATTATGCTGGCTAGCCATGACTGCAATCACTTCGAAAACAGTGCAGTGACCTGTCCTCAGTGGCACAGTAATCCCCTATTTATATTACATAAGATCAGCTTTACAGGACTGGACCAAAGGTCTATGTAGCTCTGGACCCCTTTTTCACACTCCAGAATCATAGTGATATAGTCCACTTTAACTGTTATGGCAATATCCTACAACTTGGGATTTACAGCTGGAAGAGGGTAGCATTTACAATGCTCAGCCCGAGAGCTCCAGTGCAGTGATTCCCAAACTTTGGTCCTCTAGCTGTTTTGGATTTCAACTCCCAGAAGCCCCAGCCAGCTTGGCAAACAGTCAGGAATTCTGGGAGCTGAAGTCCAAAACATCTGGAAGACCAAAGTTTGGGAACTACGGCTCTAGTACCTCACTAAAGGTCCAGGACTCCACAGAAGTGGACTGCAGTGCTGTAAATGTTTAGTGTGAAACAGCTCCAGAACTCTGTTCCCATTTTGGCCAACGAGAAGTCTATGGGAATTCAAGAAGCAGGACATGAGCTCAATAGCTCATGTTCTTGAAAAACTGCTGTACAGGTGCAGGATCACCTGATGTCCTAACCACAAAGGAGGACAAGGCATGATACAATGTAGGACATTCAAGAAAAATGTACGACACAACCAAATAAAAACTTAAAATACTCATCAAAATGTAAATTCATGCTTCTTAGTCATGCTCAACATGGAGGACATTTTGGATTGCTTCTGGACAGAAGGTTGAAATGTAGGCCATGTCCTGGAAAGGGAGGATGACTGGTCACCCTCTACAGGAGCTGGCCCTGACATTACAGATAATATATAGTCATCATGAGTATCAGCCATTGTTTATAACCTTTTCATCCAAGATTTCTCCACTTCCTCCCATATGCTAATAAGTTGTCAGTGTATATTCTTGCAATTATCCTTACACTTGTTTTTAAAAAAATGAATCCTAGATAAGACAAGAAGGAAAAAAATAGTTACCTCTACCACCCAAATACAATCTCTCTCAGTGTTTTCAGTCAGCACATTTTGAAAACACAAAAGTGGGTCAGATAAAAATCTGAAAACAAGCCAGTTCCCACCGTTCAAAGGAGAATCAAGTCCTGTTCATTGGTGGAATTAATGGAAGCAAAGGAAGATTGGTTTACAGTAGCACAGAAGCAGCACTATCTCTGAACCCTGGGTAACTTCACTAGGACAATAACTCTGCCGTACCTCAGACACCTCTGCGGGATGTAATTGGAGTCAAATGGTGCACAATTGCTGTGAAAGAAGTATACTATATTCAGTCATTGAGCTTTGTAACTGAACTTTATTCAATGGGCGTTTTATTTTATTTTTTTAAAAAAATCTCTTTCATTCAAAATATTGCCATTTCTACCTTTGTAAAGTATCCCTGGCATTTCCTGGTAAGAAAGGAATGGAAAGCAAATACGAAGTGGCATGTGTCCTCAAAGGACACACTCAAGAAAACAGTAATACAATTGTTGGGATTAAAGAAGATCGACCAAATTGAAAGCTTCTGAGGATCACCCCATTCAAACACCACTTTAAGTGTCATGCACAATTCTATATTGATTCACAAATTCCCAAATCATTTCAGCTCATCTTACGTAGCTGAGACACACTGAATCTAAAGCAGAGTTTTGGAAAAGTTTTTATTGGAATACAGCTCCCAGAACATCCAGCCAGCCCACATAGTTGAAACAGGTAATGTTTGAAAGCTCTGTTTGAAAATTGACTTGCACTAACTAAAAGGAACAAACATTTTTGTTTGAAAAGTTGGCTTTTGGGGGGACCTGAAATGTTATTCGAAAGTCGAGACAGAATGTTATCCCTTTCCACACTTCTTTGTTGTTAACTGTAGCAGTTGCTTCAGTGTACCCCTTTGAACTGTACCCCTCACACTCCTACTAGTGATTTTTCATAGCCAATCAAGAATCTAAATGTGAATCAAAAGATGCCTGAATGTCTTATAGGGATTCAGATTTAATGTCAGGATGACATAACTGAGGGCATATGCAGCTGGTGCAGAGAGAGCATAATGTTTCCTAGATACTGTTCTTAAATGCCTTTGCAGGGAGGAAAATGAGGACCATTGCTGTGCTTGTCAGTAGGATATATGTACACCTATACTACTACAGGAGTGCTATACCTGCTGCTGAACAATACAGATAATTCTCTGCTTGGGGATAATTTCCTGTGTTGTTGTCCTCAAAAAAGCACACACACTTCTTCTGTGTTCACCCCCTGACAACAAGGTGGCAGAGGGAGGGGTCTTTTTATAACCTATGAACAGTGCTTCAGATCCAGAGGTCTGATTTCAATCAACTACAACATTAATCCTATTTTCTATTTTTCTCTTTTATTTTTATTTACCCCCTTTCTTCCTGTGCCAGGAATCAGATGGTCTCCAGGTGTATCTGCACTGTAGAAATAATGCAATTTGACACCACATTAAGTGCTGTAGCTCCAACCTATGAAATTCTGAGATTTGCAGTTTTACAAGGGCCTTAGCATTTCTGTATAGACTGTAAGATTCAACATGATCTTTTCTTTCTAAATTAAGTTATCACAAAATACAGTGCGCCTGCGCCATACGCGCTCAAGCCGTGGCGCGTGCACAGGGCAGAAGAGGCAGCGCGTCCCATTCAATTGAAAGGGTGCATGCGCCCATTGTGCCCTGCGTGCGCCTGCGCCGCCGCGCCGCTGCGCACGAGCCCCATTGTTTCCAATGGGGCTCGAGCATAGGCGGAATTCGCCTTACGCGGCGGGATCCGGAACGGATCCCCCACGTAAGGCGAGGACGCACTGTATCTTGTAAATATATCATATATCATAGTAACTTAAATCAAAAACTTTTTGTGTAAGATTATTTGCATATAATTACTTTAAATACATGCATCTTATTTATGATGAATTCAAATAATATTTCCTGTTGCCCCAATCTGTTTCAAAATTTTCTTTTGTTTCAAAATTTTCTTTCCC
>NC_056526.1:128373463-128376306 GCF_019175285.1 Sceloporus undulatus | reverse complement strand
TGGTTGTTGGAGTGCCAAACTCAGTGTTTATCTCCTGTTTGCTGGAATGCTAGGACTATTCCCTGCTTTTGTTCCTCTGTGTTAGCCCACGCATTAAAAATAATCTGAACAGTGGACCTAGTCTGGATCTTCTTACCGGTGAGCATAATATAATATAATATAATATAATATAATATAATATAATAAGCTTATCTAAAAACTATTTCTGTTATTAACTTATATTTTTATAAAATTCCCTTTCAGTAAAAGGGCCTTAGCAGACCTTTATTCAATCCCATTAGATATATTGATTATAGTAGTATATATGTATATGTGGTTCTATACGATCTATATATGTAATCTAATTATAGCATATGATTATATAATCCTTTCTACTCTAGTCATGCATTTCTAACTATTTTGCTAAATTCTATGTGTTTGATTCAAATCCATTTCTCTCACTTACCAACCTGTCATTAAAACCCACTTCTCCCTAAACCCTTCATTTACCTATTCCCTTTAGATTTACCGTACTTTCTCTGCAAAGTAGCTGCCACTTAATCCTTGCACATCCTATTTGTATAATACTTTTATCTGGCCATGTTGTCTTATACTTACCCAGCTCACACAATTGCAAAACTTCTTGAAAGGAATATGTTATTTTTCTGTCCCCTAAATTGTGTGTTAAATTCAAAACGTGAATTATTTAGAACAGAGGTTTAGTAATATTTTGACGTGTATGACTTAACTTTGGCTGCGGCACAAAAAACTGATGTTCAAATAATCACACAAGTTTCCTATATTCACTCTGATATATGACTGAGTACAGAGTAGTGTGCTATTTTTAAAGAACACATTAAAAAGATAATATTTGAGAACTGCTTATTACATCAAGAACTGACCAACCATGAAGTCACTAGTAAGGAGAGATATAAAAATCCCTTATCTCTCTTTCAAAGAGACTTTATGGGACAAAAAATACATGATGACAAATACTTTGAAGGAGGCATGCTTAAACTGGCTGCTTTTAAAAATGAAGAAAACAGAAAAAAAGATACAGGTCCCAATTTCCAGTATGTCTCTCTAGATCTTGGACCATACCAGTTTCATGTTATTTTAAAAAGTGCCATAGGTCCTCTGCTATTTGTTCTTGAATACTTTATTTATAGAACATAGCATCTTAAGGACAAATGAGCCAGCATGGGCCAGTTTGGCTGTTGGATTAGAATACCTGCTGATCAGGCTTTGAATTCCTGCTTGGTCATGGAAACCCAATGGTTAATTTTGGACGAGAAGGCAATGGCAAACCTCTTAAGAATAAATCTTGCCAAGAAAACTTTGGGATACATTTGCCTTATAGTTGCCATAAGCTGGAAATGACTTGAAGGCACACAACAACAACATGAAGGGACAGCTGTGGGGCAATTTTTGAAAAGAAACTGTCAACCTTGGACTGCAAGCATCTTCCATTTTAAAAAGTCTGTTTATTGTAACATGTAACTTGATCTTATATTACTAGGTTAAATGGTTTAAAAAGTTAGTTCCTGGAAACAGGGACTCTACCCAGGAGGGATAGATATTTCTCAAGCTTGGCCTAATTATACAAGGTCAACATTAAAATTGAATTAAACTATCTGTAACAATTAAAAACATACTGTTAAATCTAATAAAAAGCAGTTTGAAAACAGTACAGTTAAAAACATCAGAGTATCCTATTAAAGTTCTTTCTTTAAAAACATCATATTAAAAAGTATGTTAAGAATTTTTTTTAAAAAAATGTCTTTACCAGCTGTTTGAAGCCAGCAAATAGGCCTTTCTAGCCTCCCCGCCCAGAGACAAACACAGAGAAGGACCTATTTCACATTGACTCCAGACACATCTGTAAAAATAGTGGGACTGAGAGCAAGGCTTCTCCTGAACATTTCAAGGCCCAGACTTATGGAAGAGGGACTATAGTCTGTAAACTTAACACCTTAACATCTGCATACGTGTCCCTCTGTCTCCATCCTCAGAAGACCTTCCAGTAGAAACTTCCTAGTTTACTCAACTCAGTTCACACATTTCTTCTACAATTCCTCCACGTGCTCTAATGTGTTTCTCCTTAGACTATGCTTCCCTGATTCTGTAGGGTTGCCATAATTCTGGACCTCCAAACTGGGACAAATGTAGGACAAATGTAGGACAAAATTTTCAAATGTAGGACACATTTTAAAAAAAATGGAGGACACGCAAAAAATTGGATGATTTTAAAAAAAATGTTAATATAAATGCATGTTTCTTAGGCATGATCAAAATGGAGGACATTTTGGCATTGTTCCTAGACAGATGGCAGAAACGTACTTCCCTTTCTGGCCAACCTTCCTTCCCCATTCCAAACAGCACATTTGGGCATTGAAGAGGAGGAAGAGTGGAAAAGGCAGAGGAGGAGGAAGAGGAGAAGAAGAAGAGGAGGAGGAGGAAGAAGATGAAGAAGAGGAGGAAAAGGAGGAAGAAGGAAGAGGAAGAAGGGGAGGAAGAAGAGGAGGAGGAGGAGAGGAGGAAGAAGAAAAGGAGGAAAAAGATGAAGAAGAAGGGGAGGAAGAGGAGGAGAAAGAAGAAGGAGGAGGAAGGGGAGGAAGAAAAGGAGGAGGAGAGGAGGCAGAAGAAGAGAAGGTGGAGAAAGAGTAAAGGCTCTTTCCTCTGCCTGGCTGCCTCCGTCGCCAACGGAGGAAGCCAGGCAAGGGAATGGGGCCTCGCTGAAGCGAAACTCCAAACCCCTGCCTGTCTGCCTCCGTTGTCATTTTGCCCCCACCCCCGGGATTCCCCCCCCGCGACGGAGGCAGCCAGGCAGGGGTTTGGGGCTTCGCTTCAGCCATCCTCCAAGC